>NC_092520.1:46906666-47208333 GCF_037038585.1 Patagioenas fasciata
TTTGAAGATGATTATGTGGAAAGAGATTTAGTGAGAACACAGAAATGCTGTGTCTTAAATAGGCAAGAGGTTATCAAGCACCTACCCTTCTATCTCTTGACTTTGTGAAAGGAGGTTTCTCGTGGCTGGAACCTGCTGTAACCACACGCTACAGCCCCAGGTGCCATGTCCCTCAGCTTGCTCACTTCACCAGCTCTGCTGGGTACCAGGCAATATTTGCAGCCATATATAGGTCGCTGATTCCTGCCCCAGTCAAAATGAAATTCAACTATTTCTGTGAAGGCAACATACTGGAGGAGATTTTGAGGGACAGTTGAATCCTGTAGATAAGTTTTCCAGTGCCAGGAGGATTAGGTGTGGGAGCTAAAACTCTGACAGATCCAAAACTAAATAGTGAATGTTGACTTTCAAAACCTACAAGGATGCTATCAAGAAGACAGACCAAAGCTCTTCAGTGTTGCATGATGAGAGGACAAAATGCAATGGCCATAAGTTTAAATGAGAAATACTCAGACTTCATATAAGGAAAAAATTATTTCCCCTGAGGACAGTTGGGCAGTGGGACAGGTTTCCCAGAGAGGTTGTGCTGTCCTTGCCCTTGGAGGTTTTCAAGACATGACTGGACACAGCCCTGAGCAACCTGGTCTGACCTCAGAGGTAGTCCTGCTTTGAGCAGGAGATTGGAACAAAAACCTCCAACCTAAATGGATCTGTGATTCTGTGACCATTACTCTGTGATTCCACATTTCTCTTTCCAGAAAAAATTTACAACATGTGACAGACAGAAGTAATGAAGTCTTTACAGCACACAATATCTGGATGGTCTGGAGATAATTCAGGTGCTTCAATACAGATGTGCATTGGCAGTCCAGTGAAGGATTACAAAGGTGATTAGCAGTCTAGATCATCTTTCCTATGAGGAAAGACTGAGAGAGCTGGGTCTGTACAGCCTGGAGAAGAGAAGGCTGAGGGGAGATCTTATCAATGCTTATAAATATCTCAAGGGTGGGTGTCAGGAGACTGGGACCAGACTCTTTCCAGTGGTCCCCAATGACAGGATGAGGGGCAACGGGCACAAACTGAAGCACAGGAGGTTCCAGCTAAACATGAGGAGAAACTTATTTACTTTGAGGGTTCCAGAGCACTGGAAAAGGCTGCCCAGAGAGGCTGTGGAGTCTCCTTCTCTGAGACATTCAAAACCCACCTGGACACATTCCTGTGTGATCTACTCTGGCTGACCCTGCTTTAGCAGGTGGCTTGGACTAGATGATCTCCAGAGGTCCCTTCCAACCCCAACCGTTCTGTGATCCTCTGATTCAGTGATTTTAAATGTTCTTGGCTATCTGGCCTTCTCTCCAGCTGCTACCACAGAAGAGCATAGGTAGTGCATATGTCACATCTGCCACCAAATGTCTTGGATGCATCAGGGTATCTGAAAGATGCTAGGTGTTTGTGTTTAACCATCCAGATCACTCTGACAGTAACAGTGACAACCCAGTGACATTGCAGTATTTAGAGGACAATAACAGCCGGCAGCTCCATTTTAGCTTCAAGGCCATTGTTAATCTATACTGTTTAGATGTTTATAATATGTACATATCAATACCAGACTGAACCTTAATTAACCTATCTGTTCAGAGTGGTATGTACTAATTTCCTCTCTATCTTTGCAAATCATAACATTATTGAAGTAAAGACAGCTCAGTTTGGTAAAAAATCAGCACAAAATTGATCACAGACAAAAAGTGATCTTGCTGGGTTGAGTCTTCTAAAACTATGAATATTTGATCTCTTAATTGTAGCTGTGCCTTGAATGACATTTGAAAACTTCTGATTTTATTAAGTTTCATCTTAATAATTTAATTAGATAAAACCAAGATAAGAGGTTTAGTAACATACATTTTTAAATTAATGAGCTGAGTGCCAGAGGATGAACTATATTACCCACTTCAAGTGCCCATACAACACTAATTAATGTAGTCTAGCTTTGTTTTAAGTGCATTTGATAATCTACTATATGCAGTACTTACTTCCAGTTTAAAAAGAGGAGCCAGAAAAAGAAAGAAGTCAAGTTCATGTAGTCAGTGTAGGAAAGATTTTTTTTCATAAACATTTCAAGAACTGAAGGAATATAAACTTCAGAAGTGTAGAAGTGATTTTATTTTTAACCAGAGAGAGAAGTTAAGGTTAATAATTTCCTTTGGAATATCACTCTTCATTGAGGTGAGAGGCAGTAATGGCATCTACAAAGGAAAACTAGTGGAAGGGCATTTTCGTGACAGGTAAGAAAAAAAATATTTTGAAATATTTGACAATAAAATACTAAGAAGGGGGATGATAAACGCAATTGGAATGATAGAAATATAACGATGAACATTTGGGTGACCTTTTTAGATAAGCTAATGGAAATGTCTGTATTTCATCAGCATTTTGTACTGTGAACAATCAGTTACATTTTTGTAACAGACACTTCTTGCCTAAAATTCTTTTTAAAAACCTCTGTGGTGGTCTAAATTTTTTCCCCCAAATCTACCAGATGGAAATTTCTAGGTTTATTCTTGCTCTCAGTACTATTTTTGTTCATAGGAATTGTTACAGTACTGTTTTAAAGTAACGTATACAGGGGATAATGGAAAGTGTAAGGCCTATAATTTAGTTGTACACTTCAGGAGATGTCAGTATGGAAGAAAGCAGCTTGTGGGTTTGCTGTGATGCTGAGATGGACTGAGAGCCTGTATAGTGAACCTTGCTTATCTCTAATGTATGGATCTTTTAAAAGCTGTTTGTTCTTTGTCATTTCGATAAATAGATATATGCTTATACACATATATTCACACACCCCTAGTTATACATATATATATATATACATATATATATACACACAAGCACTTAAGACTGTTCTGGTGGTTTTCCAGACACTACTGGTGTTAATGGTAAATAGTGGCAACATGATTCTTCACTCAGGTGAGAAACTTGGCTGGAAAGAGTATCGCTGGGATCTTTTACTCCGAAATATGGCAACAATGGCAATGAGAAGGCTCTGTTCAGTCGAAACTGGGGTAATCTTTCACCAAAGTACACAAGCAGCCAGGAAACTGCAATGAGGATCCAGTTTATGAGGAAGCTTGCGAATGTTCACCCAGAGCCTATTTGAACCCTCCTTGGTTTTTCTCACCTTGCGACCAGTGAATGCAGCTTTTACTGTTCATCTCATAATCTTTGTCCCACAAATAAGTAAAAAAGAATAGGCTTTCATAAGAGGACAAAACCATGTGAATGATCAAAATTAGTGCCAGGATTATGTAAAACATGGCCTTTGTTTTGCTCCTTTTTTGATATTATTATAATCTGACTTGCCAGTCAATGCCATCTGTCAGCATGCTGTCACCCTTCATTGAGTTGACCCCAGAAAAGGAAGCAGTGAAGATGTATCAATGCAGTGAAGGGTCCAAACTCATTAAGAGAGTCATGGTTGCTTAGTGTAAGCCCCTAAATGTGTGGAGATACAGCTACACAGCTTGTGGGCCCTGGCACATGTATGCACAAGTGCCCACTGTGTTCCTGGACATTTGTTTGGGACGTCTAGATTGGCATCCCATTGTGCTATGTGTATATAGCCTTTGATTTTAAACTCCACAGAGTACAGATGTCTCTTTTTTGTGTTTTCAGTGAAGGACTAAAAATGCTTGTGGGTGCCTTGAAATCAGTATTTATGATGGTAATATAGTATGAAGTCCACAAGTTTGAAAATTGAGCCCTGGATTGCATGAATAATACATCACTTTATAACAATACTGGAACTGGAGATGATATAACAACCAAACGTTAAAAATCTTCGGATGAATAGCCAATATGATGCAGATGTTGGCAAACTGTGGGACAAGAGTCAGGAAACCAGGGGGAAGACATGAAACATTCTGAAGTGTTATCTCACCCAGACAACATGGGTGTCCAGGGACCGGGGAAATGAAAATGGGCAACTGATCTGCATGGTGCGAGCCTTCTGAGGCCATATGTAAACTTCTTATTCCCTGATACAAAGCTGTCTTTGGAGGCCTTATAGCCACAGACCCTTTTTAGCCCTCACACTCCCTGCATTATGACCAGGAGTTAAAAGTGGTGCCTTGGTTTGCACCATTCCTAGCAGGATCTGAAAAATATACCAGTCCTTTGATGCTTCTGTGAACTTTTCCACAATAAAGTAATGCCCAACAATTAAGAACAGCCTGTCATTTGCTTACAAGCAGCTCCCGTGGCATGATATTCCAGTAGTCAATCTGTTTACTTTTTATTGCTTTGCATACTTATGAGAGAAGCATTTAATTGCACAATTTGGCACATGCTCTTCAAACCCTCCAGCATGTGATACATGAGATCTTCTCTCTAATCGACTACCATAGAAAAAAGGAAGGCAACCTTATATTTTTCTCTCCAGCTGGTTGAACAATAGGAATACTCCTCAGTAACGTGAATCTAAAGATAAAGGGAAAACTCCTTGTTAAAGGTTATCAATATGAAATTACTGTGCATTGTCCCAATTTAGCACCACGCTATCACTTTTTTCTGTTGGTTTTGAACAGAAAAGATGGAAAAAGCAATGTATAAACTCATGACCTAGTTCAAATACAAGGAATACCAGTTTTCAGTTGGACCTCAAAGCAACATTTGCTCCCCTGCAAGTAATTAAATCTTTAAAATAGTAAAATCAATGTCTACAGAATGTTGTAATAATAATAACAGTAATAGTAATAACAATAATAATAATAGTAATACAATAAAACATAATAAGGAGGAAAAAAAAAGAAAAAACTAAACCAAAAAAATCTATGTTATGTTTTATAAATGTTTACAATGGTTTTGAAATCCCGAAAAGCTGGGCTTATAATGGAAATGCTGGCAGACCTGTAACTGTACTGGTGTGAATGGGACTGCTATAATGAGAGAAACTATTGCTTGGAACGAGGACAAGTATATTCTTCTCTGAGCTTCTACAGTCCCTACCCCCCTGGAGTACCATTCGAGACAATGATGAACCGTAGTCTCAATTCCCTTATTAGCTGTAAGACCTAAAAATTATATGTGCAATTAAAAGGCAAAATGCTGATATTACTCATAGGAAGCACTTTGTACATTAGCAAGGTACAAAAGTCTGCTGACACTTTGCAACAGAGAGAGTCAGCAGGGCAGAAGATTAATAGAGCCTCATAAATTTGCAGGGTGAAAACAGTAGATGGGGCAGAACAAGCATGTTGTGTTAGAGATAAATAAAAGGCATGGTCATCATGACAAAACATTTAACAAGGAATACGTTCCCTTTCTTTAGACAATTTGCTGGGCTAGCACTAGGCTGCTTTATGTAACTACATATAATTACCTCACTGCAGTTCCAGCCAGTGTCACAAAGACATTCTAACATTCCAGGCAGAATAGTGTCAGGAAGAGGCCTTTTAAAATGAAATGGGTTGCCTTTTGGTTTGTTTTTTTTCCGTTTGTTTGTTTTTTTTTACACAACATTCTGTTACCTCTTTCCAGCCACAGGTTTGTCCAAGGAAATGCAAGTTCTTCCAGATCTATCTCACTGTTTAGAGCTAAGAGTCTTCTTGGTTTTGCATGTGCAAAATGAGAAACCAAATACCTTCTATGAACTGGTGTATATACTGTATCCTTGAGACTATGAAGGGTGCTTCATTGTCTTTTGGAAGAAATGCTAGATTGAGAGATATGTGACACAATTTTATCTCGAGCTATCCTGCTTTCTTTTCCAGAAATGGAGGGACAGTGTTCATTTCAGGAAGCTGTAAACTTTCAGAAATGTGCATGATGTGTATTCAAAACCAAACTTTGAACTGTGACTCGCCTGCCATACTTGTTTTTGTCAAAAATATCTTCTGTGTTCTGGTGGTGGCTCAGCCTGAAAATGTTCAAAATTTTGTGATATATCTGAAATATGATATTTTCAGTGCTTTTTGCTTTCAGACTGTCTGAACTGAAGAGTTGAATATATGCATAAGAATGAGAAAATAGCAGGGGAGACGTGTTAAACAAACCAGATTAAAAATAAAAACATAGGCAAATGTAATAATAAATGAAGACTGTGTTGCAGTGACACATGCATCCCCAAAATGAATGAAGAGCTGATGCTTGGAAGAGGGAGGGATGTGCAGCTGGTGTGACTGTGAACATTTGTCAGTTTTTCTGCACCAATCATTCTGATGGGGAGAATAAATGCCCCATGTTGATTTGACAGATTGCTATTAGTAAGATAAACCATGGGGAACCATGGGGAAAGATTTCTTCTTCTTCTTCCTCTTCTCCTTCTTCTTCTTCTTCTTCTTCTTCTTCTTCTTCTTCTTCTTCTTCTTCAAGCATGGATGCAGTCTGCCCTTTGCTTATGTGTTGTTACAAACTTAGAGCTAAAATGAAAAAGATAAAAAGAGAAAGAGGACAAAGAAGAACAATCTGTTTTTTTTCTTATGTTGTCATATGTGTGGTTTATATTTTCTAACACATACATTTGCATAATGACTATCTTATTCTGGCCAACACTAGCCTTGATGGCAAGATGTTTCACACCTAAACCTGATATACATGTAGGTGCCAGCTATGGTGTTTGTGGTATCAATAAGTGATAAGAAACTTACGCATCACAAAAGAATGTGATGTTTCTACACTTTAGTTGCTAAAAGGTTACTTTATGAAACTGTAATTCTGTTCTAATTAAAATGAAATTTCAGTTTTTTATTTTTTATTTTACTTCCTCATGAGGTATCGTGTTTTCTCACTAGCTGTATGAGAAAGAGAAGGTTGCACCTAGGGTACTATATCAGAAGTAGGAAGTCATCAGCAGGATTGCATGATCACCAGCTGAACTCACTTCCCTAATAAGTTTGTTCACATTTTCAGGAAAAACATCTTGATGGGTTATGATGGCGGTGAGAGAAAACTTGGAACTGCTTGGATTGTGTTTGAAATTTGAAGAGAGTTGTGAAACTGAGTCCTCTGGGCTCTATAAAATGAAGGGTGATCTAATATTGGCAATTTCATCCTTGCAGGGGGGATCCTATTGTTAATCAGCAAGATAAGTTCGTTTAGCTTTCATCAATGATGGGGTAGAATATGACCTCAGGAAAATGCATTGATGTTCTTGAGGGAATCTGCAGTCTCACAGAGAATTTGCTAAGCCCTCTCATACAAGGTATATAATAAGCACGGTTTATTATAACAAGATGCCGGTTTTGGAAAGCTTAAAGAAATGAAAAGTGTTCTCCCATAAAAAAGAGAATAAGGCACATTTATATTCTAAGATATGTTTTGTTCCTCAATGATGCTGTCTTTCTGAAGGTTTTGAGGAAGCAGCCAAAATATTCAAGTACTCCTCTTTTAGGGTGCTTTTACCCTAAGAGATGTTGAATATTATTCATCCCCTCCACAAGTACCTAGGGAGTAGAGCATTGTGTTTTGCTTTGTAATCAAATTGCACATGTATCAAACTCACTGACATTGTCACCTGTTAAATGCATAGAGTAGGGAGAGGTTCTGTGATAGGAGATATCTGTCTGATCTTAGGTCTTAGGCGTGATTTCTTTAAAATAGAGAAAATATTTATAAGAAATTTTGAACTCATCAAAATAAAAATAAACCCTTCTATCCAAGCCAGAAAAAACTTCCTGTTTTGTAACTTTGCTTTAAACCTGTATTTGCCATTATTTAGAAACAGCAAACATTTTAAAAGACTTTTCTTAAATTTATGAACTAAATAATGCACTCATACTTGGGGAATTAATGCAGTGTGGATTTATTACAAGTGACATTAAAGAATAACTATAACCATTTACATTTTAAATAAGGTTGTTATGCTAAATATAATTATAGCATGTGTTGATCTACTTATTCTAAATATTGCCGGCAAAAAGCCTTCCCGAAAAATAAAATGGCATTCTATTTGTAGACCCGAATGCTTTCTTTCCAGAGAGCGGATGCTATTCAGGCTGAAGTCCAGCAGTACATCTCCTGAGATGCTTGAATTTAATTGTTTTGATAAAGCACTTGAAGAAGTAGGTGATGTTTTCTGGAAGTTTACAACTAAAGGTCACATTTAAGTATCAGATTCACTACTGTGGTTTCCAGTGTTGCGGGGTTAAAGAACAGGCCAATGCTGGCCATACCTGAGTTATCAGAAAAATGATGGATTCTGCGGTTTCTGAGTGTTTGGGGAATGCCTTGAGAGTTTAAAGGTCCTGTGCTGTGAAGTATAGATTCAGACCCAAATTTCCTGAAGGATGTCAAATCCAAGTGTTCCTGCAAAACCTAATCTCTGAAATGACATCTGGATGCTAGTTCTATTGCAGAGCTGGAAAGGTTTTTGTTTTGTCAGATTCTCAACCAAAATATACTTGCTCTTGAAGCAAAACCATGGTTTTTAGGTATTCATGATGCTGCTTTTACCAAGAAAATTTAGACTTATTTTGCTAGGATTTTTCCCTTAAGAGCCTTGGAACCTGTTGAGTATGTCTTGGTACCAAAAAGACACAGGAGAGTCAGGCTCTGAGGTGCAATTTCTGGGAGGGACTGCCTGAACATCTTGACAGTACTATCAGATTGCTATATTTTCAATTATATAATTTTTGGATAAAAGATAAAAATCAGAACAGGAGGACAAAAAACTCTATTCCTTTAATATTTCCTCCACTTTTTTACTTAGTCCCATCCTAACTATTATAAAAACACTAAGATTGTTAATATCATGTGAATAAACCAATAGAGTCTATCTCTGAAGCAACGGAAAACCTTTTCACTAAAGATAATCAAATATTTGTTGTAAAAAATGTAGTTGATAAGCATTTTATCTTAAATAAATTATTTGTGAATATATTTTTAATTCAGCTACTAACAATAACTAAGTTTGGTAATTTCTTTTTCTACTTAACAAATACAATTATTCAAATATATTTACTATTATTTGATCAGCTCTAACTGTGAGCACTTTGAGCAAACTCCCACATAAGACATTCAGATTAATAATTTGAGTAAGTATGTCTCATTGCTGAAAGGACTACAAAGAAATAAAATAGATAATTTTTCATTCTAGCAGAGAAAATAAATCTGTTTACATGACACACTCATCTCTCCAACAAGCATTTCCTCTGATGCTAGGGAGAATTAACTTCGCACTCCGATTGCTGTGGTAACTTTACTTCAAGAAACTGCCTGTTTTTAAGGAATCACAAATTTAGATGCAGTGGACCAAAATCACAGGAGCAGAGTCAGACCTAAATGGCAGGATTTCAGGGTAAGCACCTGTTTTTCTTTTAGGTTTGGCAGTAGACCCAAACTATTTTATGGGCTAAGGTATAAGCTCTGTAAGCATTGATGGGTAAGGGCAGCAAACATAAACACAACCACTGCTGATTTTCTGATACTTCCTGCAGACCAATTTTACCTTTGAATGAAACAGGAATAACTGTTATTAATTTCAGTGGAAGCTATTCCAGGTTATGCCAGGGCTGTAACTTTATCTCCACCACGAGCTGAAGTAACAGGATACAATTTACTTTTCCAGCTTATTGCCAAATCAACAGAAGTTATACTCTTTAAATGCCCTTTTGACCATCTATCAACACTGTTTACATGATTGCTAAATTTGCCACAGTGACCTCTAAAGCTCTCCTTTCATTCATTCACATTTACTGAATAAGGTAAAAATATTAGTTACTTTGCTATTTATTTGCATATAGATTTATTTATTGATTTGCCAGAGGTAGCTGACAGGAAGCAATCTCACTGACAGATAAATTGAATTAGCCCTCTGTAGCTCAAGCATACAGACCTTTTGTTTAGCAGGTGTTACCACTTTAAGCAGTTAGGTTTTTTAATTTCCTCTTCCCATATTTTGCAGATTTCATATATTCCAGTAGTTTGCTCTTTAATGCATGGGCAAAGCCTTCATTGTATATCATCAAAGTATATTAATATGATATTAAAGCACAATAATTACAGTAGAAAAATGAAATGTAATATTTACATTTAAAGCCTGATTAGCAAAACCTTAAAAATATCTGATTACAAGACATGTCCGGTACAATCACTGGGCCAAATTCCAAAATTTACATCCTTTTCTAGGTTAAGTTCTATCTGAACAAAGTGTGTTTGCCTTGAAAAAGTCTGATCCCTGACTGATTCAGTGCTTTCCAGTAAGTGATCAAGGGCTGCAGAATTGGTTCCAAAGAAATGAATGGCTTATCTTCATTGGAAAGAAAATCCTTCTCCCTCTGTCCCTCATTCTCTGTTACAAATAACAAGGCTCAATTAGTGAATGGGGAAAAAAGGTGAAGCATTTGAAGATATCAAAAACTGTTGATATGAATGTTATGGTACTGATACAGAAAAAGTGATGTATACATTGAAAGTAGTTGAAATGTCTGAATATCTGCCCCTTCCAACTGTATTTTGAATATATATGTGTGTATATATACATATATGCATATATACATACCTATATATATATACATATATATATATATATATATGTGTAAAGATAGACCACTGCCCTGATTAACTTGCTCTCTACCCAGGTTAAAGAGAGTGTGCTCACTGCCAGAGCCCAAACTATAAAATTCAAAGTCTGTGTTTAAACTGAGATATGTGGTTTGTGTTGAAACTAGTGGTTCTGATTCACCATTCATCAAAATCAAATTGCTGTTTAGAATATGCTGCAGCTGCAGTGTAGAGTTATTCCCTTGGGACCCGTTTTTTTGGAACATTGTCAGGACCATTACACTGGACTTGGTCATAGACATTGCAATCTCCACCCTTATATTTTGAGAAACAAACCTGATATCGCCTCTTTCAGGACCATTTTTAGTCTACACCTGTGGGGGTTATCCAAAGCTCAATCAAACTGATGAAAATAACTTAATAACTTTACCAAACTTTGTGTGACACCTTTGAAGCTGACATCTGTCTGTATATATGGCACTTTTTCAAGGTAAAAGACAGCTATAAGCATGTGTCTGAAGGCAGAGATTTGAATTTATGAGAGGTGGAAATTAGTGGTAAGAATCAGAAGCAAAATCTAGAAAGTCCTGAATTAACTCAAAAAATGAACAGCTTTCATAGTTTCTAAAAAACTTTTTTTAGAAGAAAGAGATATCTGCTATTAACATCCTGATGACTGTCAAAAGGGAGCCAGTTATTCTTGCAGGCAGAAATGGCCACGGATTGTGTGATTTAAAGGTGCAGAAGTAGCCAAAGCACTTCCCAGCTTTGGGAAGAGGATACGAATCCTGCATCCTAAGAAATCAAGTCAAGGAATCCTTATCACCAGGATTTTGGCTCTTCTAAAATAGGACTCACTTATCTCCTCTGATAAAGTTGTTCTGCTTTGTAAAACTAATGAACTGTTTGTTAAAGCAGAGGCTTCAATGCTGGTCTCCCATATCCCAGATGAGTTCTGTAAATGCTGGGTTACAGAGTCAATTTCTCCCTCATGCTTAGGCTCAATTAATTTTTAATTATTTTTTAAACAAAACAAGCCATTTTGCAACAAATGATCGAGCTGAGTATTTGCAATACTTTCAGAAAAATATTCATATGGCTCTTACTGATCTGAGGAATCAGAGAACAGGTTGTTTTTGGAATGATGCTAAGCAAAGAAACTCAAGTTTTTAATAAACTCCTTTTACAATGGCATTTATACCTAGTGAAACACTGCTAATAACGTTTAGGTTTCAATCCTGCAAAGACCTGGCTCTTTGCCAAGACCTGAAGACATGAAACGAGGCTTGTATGCAAGAAAGTGTCTGTTTTTTCCAATTATATCTGCAGATCTAATGAAAGATATGACTTCTCATTACAAACTTTTCCCTGTTTAACTCTAGGCTTTGAAAGTAGTCTCCTTGGGTTTAATTATAGCATGTAAATTTGAGCATACATATTGCTCTTCACAGGATCAGGGCCTCAGCAATTATCAGGGCAGGTCAGGTATTAAAAATTGCCATAATTCCTTAGCACAGCTCTGAAAATGGGTTGATCTGCTCTGTCATTTTTTCATGTACAGGTATCCAACATCTCACTAGAAGAGGAGGTATCCTTCTTAGATAAATTAATGGAGAGACAGAGAAATTAAGCCCAGGCTGACACAGTAGGTACTGGAGTATGGGTGCTGGATTGACGGTCCTGAGCCCCAACCACTGAGGGGTGGGCGCTGCTTTATCCAACCCATCCTAAGCTCTTCCAATCTTCTTTCGGAAACACTGTGAGTTCTCAGACTCAGCCCTAAATGTAGGCTTTCAACAGCTGGCACTTCTCCAGTTTAGCACTCCTTTTCACACAACAGCTCTCATTTTTAAGTATTGACGTGCAGAATTAGCCTCTCTGGTGCCAGCTCAATTCCTACTCAATTCCTGCTATTGCATTTAAAGCTTTGATTATTGTCAAGCGCTATTGAGGGTTTCCGGTGATCCTGTAAAAATCCTCTTAATCAATCTGCTCTGCTGTACATTGTTCACAGCTCTGATTATATATATTGCATGCGTACTGTATGATTATGCAACTATGAATCCATTTATCTGTCTGTCTATCTATCTATCTATCTATCTATCTATCTATCTATCTATCTATCTATCTATCTGTCATGTATATGTGTAAGTACATTTTAATATTATTATGTGTCCATACGTGACACAAAGCATATGAAGACATCTTTATGACCTCAAAGGATATCACTACATTGCAAATGGAGTAACAGAGTGCAACTCACTGTGTCAAAACAGTCATAACCACACTGCTTGGTCATCAGAATTAACTCAATCATTCCATTCTATTTCTGTTGAATAATTATCTAATAATAGGATGCATACAAATAATTTGTCAGACTCCTGGCTCAATTCCAGAGCTACTGGCAGCCATTGTCCTGTGTTAGGACACATTTGAATTAGTTTACAGACAGTCAATACGTTCTTTATATGATTTTAAATTGTGATAATTTCATTTTGGACTCACTTGCAGATCTTGTAGTGCAGATCAATATATTTGACCATTATTTCTCATCAAAGCACTCTAATTCCTTTCTTCCTTGGAGAGACTAAAATGAACTATTAGCAAAAGATAGTCCAGCTAATATTATATATACTATTTTGAGGTTAGGTTTGCTTCGTATTGAAAAGCTCAGATGTTTTAGGCCAGGAAGAGCGCAAAGAAATTGAAATTAGAGCTTCCAATTTCTCAGTTGTTGCATCTCAGGTAAATATAATACGTTTGTACAAGTCTTTCTCTTATTTAGTGGACTTTTCTTTCAAAAAAGGATAGGGAGGACATAATATGTTTTAATCTGGCACTTATTAGAATAATGGGCCAGAATTTATTATAAGTGCCTTGAACTCACAGAGGAAGAATTTCAGCTGGATTTTTTCTCCATTGGTTTCTCCGTTTTTGCCTCTAAGTCTTCTTGTCTCAATACTCTAGGTAGTAATAGGACACAGACTGTTAGACTGGAGCCTGTCAAAGGAGACAGTCAGCAGAACTATTGCTTTCACCCATGCAAGGTTGATCATAACAATATAATCAGCTGATAACACTTTATGAAGCCCTCTGATTATCTGACTTATGGTATCTCTCATGATTATTTCTTGTTGGTCATTTAACAGCAGGTGGAAAACACCCAGGTTCCAGGTTCTCTATTAGAGAATATTTTTAAATGGTTTTCTGTTATAGTTTTTACAGATGTATAAATGATTATTTTTATAGTAAAATGTAAATAAGTAATATATATTTATCATATTATTATATTCCTTATATAAAATTCATACATTAAAATTTATCTTATTCATATTACACAGAATGTGTTTTGGCAATATAGTATAACGAAGAATACTTTAAAAGTAGATTATGGAATCCTCATTTGAGATTTCAGAGTTTATTGTTTGTTTGCTAGTAAAAAACATTGAACTTTGTACAAGGCAGACTTTTCCTGAGAGTATATGGGTTGAAGATTTTAAGCATTTTCCAATTATTGATCCTTACTGGTAACTAGACTCAGAAAGATTTTTCCCTTAATAAGAAGTATAAGATAGGGTCTTTACTCCTACAGTGTAAGTGTACGACTCACAGGTCTCCACCACAGAAAATCTTCATGTAAAAACAACTAGGTGAACTCTTGCATTTTGATGGCATAGTTGTGCAAATGTGTGGCAAAACACCATTTTCTGCTGAAGAGTTTGCAGTTCATTATATGAATGATCATTTTAGAGTGATACAAAGTATCTCACTTTCACATTAGGCTGCTATTATTGAACCATTATTTGGCATGATGTTAATAGCTTCCATTTTCTTAATAGCTTTTAGCAAACCGGTGAGCTCTTAGTGGCAATATTTGGTCCTTCATTTTGCAGCCCTATGGTTTTCACTGTCATCATGCAAAAACATGAAAGATGAAGTCTGAGGGATCTCTTGTTCTTTTAAATGTCTGTTTATTCCCTGCAGTTTGTTGCCCTCACTGCTTGCAGGTAGCTGTGCTCAGTACATCGGGACACCACTGCTTGCAGAGCTGGGGTGGGCTGTAAGGCACCACCGTCCCCTTCTCATCTGAGCTCCAAAGCCTTGCACCATCTCCGCACCACAGGTCCCTCTGCAGCCAGTGGCACACTCATTTCAGCTGTCTTGCACACCTATTTAATGATCAAATAAACGGTTTCTTGGAAGAACTCCTAAAACTTCACTGGGAATCACCACTGGAATATGATCCAATTCCTTTTCAATACTGCCTTTAAATCAAGGGTAGCATGGTGAAAATTCCACAGATATTATTAAAGCAAGTCAATTAGGCCTAGTAAAATGTTCTAACAATCATTTTTGACCTAAAATTTAGTGTAAGGCTGATTATTAATCTAGAAATTTCCTGTTGACTCACTATTTTGTTTATGACTCTCTGTCTTCCTTGAAATCAGTGGTATGTTCCTCTGCAGATAATAGTGGTACACCAAAAAGGCTTCAGTATAAATTCAGATGAAACATGGGTTTTCAATAAGGTGGAAGAGGAGCCAGTTGTATAGGGAAAAAAAAAAATAAACAAACCCAAACCGAAAAACAGAAAAACAAACAGTTTAATTCCACGTTCCATTATAATCAATGTATTTCCAGGTTCTCTATTTGCTAATTGTACTTTCATTGAACACCAATTATTCATCCATATGTGCAGTAAATGGCTTTTGTATATTGGAAAATTAAGATTTTTTTTTTTTTTTTAATATGCTGATTGAGATGTAGTTCCATGGTTTATTTTAAATCCCTCTAGTACCAGAATTCATATTCTCGATAGAAAATTTGGAATGTTAGTGTATAAGAACTGAAGACCCAAGTAAATTATTTTTCTTTCCCAAAAGTTAGGCAGAAAAATGTTAGTTACACAGGAATGCTGGACAATTCTTGATTTGACAGTATTTTGTGAGGGAAGATCATGGAATCTGTGTGTGCATGTGTGTGTGTGTGTGTGTGTGTGTGTGTGTGTGTGTGTGTGTGTGTGTGTGTGTGTGTGTTCATTTTTTCTTTTCCTATCTTAAAGGAAAGGCAGCAACTTAGGCACAGAATGTCTCCAGGTGAATTTTGAAGGTGTGAGGCAGGGTGAGAATATTAAGATTTTTCAATGTTTATTACAGTTCTTGAAATTGCCTGCATAGGTGTAGTATTTTCTCAGTAGAGTCTTGCAGTCTGCATAGTCTGAGGGATATATTTGTTTAATTCACTGAATAAAAATAGTTTAAACAGCTTTCTTTTCTCCCTCTCACTTAGCAATTCAGATTCAAAATCCCAAGGATCATAGTTTAACTTGCAGATTTCAGATTAAATCTACACATTTGACTACCACAAAAGCTCCTCTTTTAGAAGGAACAGAATTTATCTGTCTCGGATCACCAGAAGTTAGAACTCATTATCTCTTTTAAATTTACTTTTCAAGTTATCATGGAGCTGATACAGTTGCAGGTTATAATCTTCAGAACAATATTCTAGTTTCTGTTCTTTTCATTGCTAAGATTATTAATCAGAACTTAAAATATGTCCTTTAATATTTTGATTTTGTTTTCAACTTTAAAATAACAGTGAATATACTGGAATTCTTTGTGTTTCTGTAGATGAGGAGGAATTTCTTTTAAAACTTAGAAATTTTTCTTATCCTCTACAGCTATAGGTGCTGATTTATTTTCAGATTGAGCTGATTTTTTTTTTTTTCCCCAATTAAAATATCAGCGGAGTGGAATTTCAGAAAATTGTAGTTAGGAAGACTGATATAATTTCTTTTGCAAGGGTTGACTCCTGTACAGTGACTTCCCTGCTAGACACCATGGAGCTTATTCAGTTGAACTTCTGCAGAGCATCAAAATCTAAGATGTAAACTTCAAGGGCTGTACTCATGATTTTCTTTTGTGGAGACAGTTGTACCCTAGGGCATGGTTTAACAACATGGTTTTTAAATACTCCTAATAATCTAAAATCTTAAGAGTTTGTATGGCTCCCTTGTTCCAATGAGCTTAAGTTGGGCACTCAAACACTGTCCATTCAAAGATCCAAAATCTACTAGGTCATCCTTCCAAAACTGATTCTTAGCAGGTCCTTTTTCCATGGGTCTCAAATGTTTATAGAAACTTGCCATAACTAGTTTTTTATATCCTGAGGGCTGATGTATAGGAGAAAAGTGAATTATTGTCATGAGAACAATTCATGCATCCGTGCCAGCTAAGTCAACAGCAAGGATCAGGTTAATCTCTTTCACTTTACAAAAATACAAAAGGGTCAGAGGAAATGCCTGTCCATACAAGGAGCCCCTCACCTGTGCTGTGTTTTGAAGTTCAACAGAAAAATTGCCACACAGCTGCATGAAGAAAGACAAACTGAAATGACACAAGAACTGACTGGGCAATTTTCATGCTTTAAGATGCTACCCAAGACATATCATCAGCTGATGGAATATCTGCACCCACAAATGGGTAAAGTCACTTTGCAGTGTTCACAGGGTACTTGCACACTCTGAACTCAATCTGGCCATGAAGTTGCACTCCATCTTTGCAGATGATGTGATTTTCACAACATATTGCAATGTTTTTTTCTGGTCTAAAGTGTGTCTGAACAGTTCAACTGGTTAGAAAAATCTGTGCCTTGAAGAAATTTCCACTGGTCCTGACCACAACAATGCATGTCCTCAGAGGTACAGAACCCTCACTAAAAAAGTGAAGAGCAAGTTCTGCCTGCCGCATACTATGCTCACCCTTCTGAAGAATAATGTTTATATTCAAGCTTTTGTTTCTCATTTTCAAAACTTGTAATGCTCTGACTGCAAGTGCCTCACACTTGAACCACGGTAAGAAGCTTCTGTTACACTATTTGGCACATTAGGATTGTCTACAAATTTATTTGTAAAAGTCTGACTTTTCAATTTCTTGCTTTCAGTGTCAAATACAAAATACTTTTTAAAAATCTTGCTTTCTATAATAAATGCACACAATGCATTACTTTCACCTATGAATGTGATATATCCTTGTATGCAATCTTGAAAGCAGGAGTAGATATCTTGCTAAAAAATAAGCTGCAGTTTAGCTTGCTGGGTTTATTGAAGGAATTACAGTGTTGTGCAGGAGGTCACATTAGATGATTATAGTAGTCCCTTGTGCACTTAAAAATCTATGAATCTAAAAATATACAAATATAAATAATATATACACATATGTATGTAAATAATTTGCAATATTTTTTCCACTGAGGAAAAGAATGAAGAAATAATTATACATACGAGATACTTGTGATGTTGTGTAACAGATCGCCAAGATACCATGGCATTCATAAACCATACTGAGGATTGTGGCATATATTCTCGCTGTGACAGAGTAATAAATGACTATTGTAATTATAAAAGAAACAAAATGAAGAGAACAAATCAAAAGGTCTTTAAAATAAATAGTCCTTCTTACTCATGATAAAGACAAATTTTGAGGAAATCATATGGATTTTTTAAAGTTTTTAAGCTGACCAGCATTGTGTAGTAAGCTTGGTGCATGTTATGGAAATCTTTGTTTCTTGTAACAGCTTCACTGTAGGAAGACTACAGGATGCAATAGACCAGTAGACCAATTTAGTATTGCAAATCCTGAGTTCCTGAAGGGTAAAAAATGCAACTTATTTTAACATGAAACGGAAAATTAGTCAGAAATAGACCTTGAAATTAAGTTTCTCATGTGCCTTTACGTGTATATGAGAATTTGATTCATTAGCATTTTCACAGGAGAGGTATTAGTAATAAAAATTGTATCCGGCATTCATTTTCGACTCATGATTTTCATACATGAACACACTATTGCTAAAAAAAGGTCTATTCTTGTAAATACAATTAATTTAGTATGTTTATACTATTGATGGGTGTTAGTGGAATACAAGGTACTGTTTTCCATCCAAGTATTTCTGAGGAAGATATTTTCTTATAAATTCAAGTGGCATGAAGTTGCTGTTGTTACTGTTTGGTGACCTTGTGCAGCAGTGGCTCTGCTTTTTGGAGAGTGCCACAGATTTCCCTAATTGTGGCTTATGGAGATCCAGAGTCTGCCCCTTGACACACCGCCTGGTAGCTTGATACCATGTAGAGGTGCTGGAGAATGCTGAAGCTGCAACAACGTAAGGAGCATCAGAATAAGCAGATTGCAGGATGTGGAGGGGAACTCATCCTATGAAACAGATGTTTATTCTTTCCCATTCGCAGATGTGGCTTGACTGTGAGACTCAAACCAGAGGAAGGGGGCTGGGTGTACTTTTTTTTTTTCTGCAATAGGAAGTTTGCCAACATCTTTAGCCCTCTGCTATATCTGAAATCAGACACTAATATTACTATATCCATCTCCATTCTATTTATTGACTGCTATTATTATTATTATTACCAGAAAGGTTGTTCTGTTTCAAATAAATCATTGTATGCTCTAATAAAACATCTCAAGATAAATGGCACCAGTGAAAATAAACTCTGAAAAGAATCCTTTACAAGTAATTTATGATCACTGTTAATGGGATTTCTAAAATTGAAGTCATACATTTTTTCAGAAGTTCTTCAGTGGTTATGATCTTGGACACTACCTACAACAGGGAGTTAGGAGCTATGGTTTCTGTGCTTGAAGGTGCTCTCAGGAGCTTCTCATATTTAATGGGAATCAGTTAATCCTGTGGAGTTGAGACAAAATCAGTTGTGTTTGAGTCTTACATTTGTAATTGCAGGTGATACACATCCTCAAATCTTTAAATGAAGTAGCTAGGATGTGAAATGAATTTTCTCTGCAAATTATTGTCTCTTTATCTTTCTCCCTCTCTGTGTTGGCAGTAGACAGTTTAGCCTAAAAGTGATGGCTTCAGGAGGGCTAAATTTAGGTCAAGGCGAATACTATCTTGCCAGCATCTATCCATACAACTAGAACACTTCTTAACTTGAACTTGCACATATAGCTTCTGTGGACTCACCAGGAGTTACTCACAGAAGAACCATAACCTCAATGTACCTCACACAATGTGCGCCTCACAATTTGTCTTAGGGAAATGTCCTAGGCTTTCTCCTCAATGCATAATAGGTATAAATCTCACTTTGAGCCCCCCAGATCCTGCAGACATTTCCTTTTCAGTTTATGGTCTTATGTTTTTTCTCAATAAGGGAAGTTCTTTGTGACTTTCAAGTTGTTAAGACTGTTTGTTTGGGTTTTTTTCCCCAAGTGTATTCACACTTACTGAACTCTCTGAGTGTCGTGCTTCTTGTTTAGGGCTCACCATTTTCTAAGTCTCTTTTTCTTGACCCCTTGAAAAGTCTGGTACTTTGGTTCATTTTCTTTTGTTTGATTGCAAGCAATTTTGCTTCATTAAACAGGAAGGTTGGATTTTGCAAAAGGGGCAGCATGGACTTCAGTTACTGTTCTTATTTCAAATATCATATTAGATCAAAGATTGAGGTTTGTCCTGTCTGTCTTGTCTTTCACCGAGTTACTAATGAAGGTTTATATTAATTGGTTATACTCCTTTTATAGTCAGTGAAGAAACATATTAACTTCTAGACAATCTAAAGATAGGCAGAATGAGTCATAATACATTAAATTCCATCTATCTTAAACATCTATTTTAGGCTAGAAAGAGTAAGAAGTCTCTCTCTGTTGGTTATAGAGGAAGCCTAGAAACCCAGCCAGGATAACTTGACTAGGTTTTAAGTGGCTAAAGTTAAATGAGATGAATTGCACAATATATTTGTCATCTATTTCAAAGATACTAAGAAAAATCACAACAACCAACACAAGAATTTTTTCTTGAATAACTTTGTTTGCATTCATTTTTCTTTACATTCTAGCTCTTCAAATTGCCGGAGTCTTTGGGCTTACTCTGTTACATTAAGACGATATCCAGGTCAGCTCAGACATTTGCTGAACTCTGGAACTTTCTAGAAAACTCTTTTTTCTATGGTTTAGAAGCTAGACATGTGAAGAAATAAAGAAGACAAGAAATGTTCTGAATAGTGTAAAAATGGCTGTGTGCAATGTTGTGCTTGACTTTAGAGGATAGTATACTAAATTATTACTTCAAGAGTAAAGAGATTTGGTTATTTTTCATTACAAAAGCCAGTGCCTAGAAACCGGTAGGCTTTAGATCAGATGATTTCCTAGGTGTTATCACTGAATTCGTTATTAAATATAGGTTTTAAGGTGTGTCCCAGAACACACAGATTTGAAATGCTGCGTTTAAGTTTCAGATTTCTTCAGTTCAATTGAGTAAAACAGAGCGATGTATGGGGGAGACCAATAAGAACTTCAGCTACAAGCTGTGAGCTCACCATGTGCGGGAGACTGAGAATGAAAATCCATGTGTGCTGCTGACTGATCACTCCCTGTCTGTGAGTCATCCGCTGGTCCTAGCCAGGCAAAAGCCAAGCAAGTGTGCGGCGGCAAAATTCTGCACAGGGGAAAGAACTAATTGGGCATCTGTACAAGATACTTGTGAAAGAAATGAAATATTAAATGCAATTCTGGTTCCTTCAGTTTTAAGAAAGAAGAACCCAAGCAGACATAGGTGCAAAGGAGTTTGTTAGTGTAATCAGAAGAATAAAGAAAGGAAATGTGAGTGAAGACTAGGAAAGTGAAAAAGGAAAGTATTGGTTTTGGTACATCAAGAGGGCTGGTATGTTGAGCAAGGGTTCAGTGCAAAGGAGAAAGTGTTTGGTAAAGAACATGTGCATTTAGAGTTGCTGAGAACAAACTAGATTGACAATCTGTTGCTTTCCATGCGAGAGAGGGAACCTGACACACCAATATGATGTTCACAGAGTTCAACTTTATTGTCTGACCAAGCTAGTTTTATACCAAAAGCTACCATGTCCACGTGCCTTGCAACAATATGATTGGTTACAGCACGTGCTATACAGTAACGTGATTGGCTGCATGCACTGTCCATGCACTCTGCACGCGCGTGTAGGTGATTGCTCATTGGCTGGTACCTTCTTATAGGATTCTTTTTGTCTTTTTTGTCTCTGACTTCACCTTCTAGCCAGGCTGGTGACAACCCCATCCCTCCAGGATGAGCCCTGTCACTCCAACAATCAGAAGACAGTTCACACTTTAAAACAGGACACTGGCACAACTTTTCAGTGCAAATAGCAGTGGGAAAACCTTCAGTTGTTTTTAAATATCAATCTGATCCATTTATCAAAAGGCTTGTATCACACAAGTATCTGTGCTGACCCAGGAGGTCTCTTCCTCTCCTATCTATTTCCTATAACCCTCTCAGTTGAGCTTACACGTGTGTCAGCAATTCACCCTCTTGGCATTTTATGGTTAGTTTCCAAGCTTTTCTTCTCTGTTATTTTTATTCTAACCTTTTATTTTTGGAATACTGATCCTGTCCCATTTGGGACATATAGATATATTTGAATTATGGAAGCATTTTGGTAGTGTTCTTAGTTTCATTAATTTTCCTTGTGATTTTCTTGCCTTGTAATTAGAGCAGTATTTTAATTAACGAGTGCCATAACAGTTTTAAACACAAGACTGAAAAGTGCCAAGAAGCACTCTCCATCACAGAAAACAGGCTGAACTGCAGCTTATGAAAAAGTCAGAGTAGTGCGGTGAAGACAGAAATCTACAGAAAATGTCTCAGCTAGAAGCTATTAAAAATATTTTTCAAATGCATGCATCCTTAGACCTGGAAGTTACCAGGCCCTGTTCTAACAGTATAAATATTATTTTTCAAGAAATCACATGAGGTATCAAATAACATGTGTTACGTCTGCCACCTCTAATTTGACTTAGCATAATTTTAGTGGTAATTAAACTGTGATAAATTAGTGTAACTCGAAGAACTGAATTAGCTCTCTAGAAAATAGCTAATTTGTCTGTATTGAAAGATTGTCATTGCATTTGCAATAATGGCTAACCCTCAAGGGGAGTCAAAGCTCTAGGGATAAACACCACTTTTAGATCAGTGCATGTTTTTCAGCAAAGCCTATTCTTTCACCAAGACAAAAAGACTGTATTGCTGCTTACCTATCATAACTTTTTTAAAGAATGTGAATAATATAACATCAAATACTTTTTTTGGTAGCGTAGCAGGAGGCCACTTGTTGACCTTTCACCTCATTTTCTTGGTGATTTCTAATTTTTCTTCATGCCTTTTATTTAAGAATAGGGAAATTCTTGTCATTCCTGCTGAAAAGCACACTATTCTTACTTGACAGTAAAGAATACATTGCATGAGATATTTTGTTCCCTTTTCAGGACTTTGTTCATTCGGGATTCTCCCATGAAATAGAACCTTTTGTCTGCTCCCCACAGACATATATACTCCTCAGTTCCTCCTTCCTCTGACAGATGAGTTCCTAGGAGGATATCTTTAACCTAAAGAAACACAAAAACATACTCCCAAGATGTTAAACATCCCAGAAAGCTTCTTGACTAGATAGGGAGGATTCCCCTGACTAATCAGCTGGAAGGGCTGCGCATAAAAAGAAGCATCTTGCCTTATTATCTAAATATCTTAATAGGATTTGTACTTAAATGGGTCTCTGGAGAGGGCAGGCTCCTGACTCATGAGAGCAGTGCCAATGGGAGTGCCCTGTCTGCTGGGGAGGTGATGTGCCCACCCAGCCCCAGGGTGACCGATGGAGATTGTCCCGATTCCAGCGGGGTGCTGCCAAATGTCTGGCTGTCACGGGCTGGGCTTGAGGGATTTGAACGTGTTCCTCACCTGTTCACAGTCCCAGACATTTTGGGGGGAAGAACACAAAGTCATGTTTTTACTGTTCAATAAAGTCTCCTGGTATCCTGCTTTCAGTAGAAAGCTTTGTTAAACAGGTATAAATAACAGTTATAATGATAAAAAATAATCCCCCCCCCAATCAGCCTACAAAAGCCCTTTGCAAAAGTACGTTAGCTGTCTGTCTTTCTGGTGTGACCCCAGCTTCTAACTACTGACACATGTGAAGTATGCACCTGTCAAAGGGAAATTGTCTTCTAATCATCATTACTAGCTCCAATGTCCTAGTGGCGTCCCACTTTGGACAATTATGTTCTGACTGGATCAAACCAACCTCTGGTTTAATAACAGGGGAAAATCTTCACTTCTTAACATGTTCAGTTATGTTCCTAGCTGCTGTCTAGCCCTGGATATAGTCTGTAAAAATGATTGCTTGTCTACAATGAGCAGCCTGCTTATATGGTCAGTAGTGTACAGAAAGGGTTTTGATATACGTCCGAAGGAAGCATTATGCACTGTCCAGGATAGACAAAAATAAAATTTAAGAGAGATGTTAAACTTTGAGCAGGATTTTATGTGACTATCACAAATCTGAGGTGTATAAAGGAATTCCAATATCAGTCCACTTTTATTTGAAATGTAGACGTTCAAACCTGAGGTGATTTGATTTTTTAAAGCCGTCATAATCAGGTTTTGTTTGACAAACCCAAACTGGTTAGGGTTTACAGAACTTGAGAAATTTGGATGTATACTGGAAACCCCACAGAGTGAATTACTTCACCTTGTTGGCCACAGTTTCTTTTCACTTTGCTAAAGGTTTAAAAGCCCAAAATTGTGCCAAACAAACCAATTTAATGACAATGTACTAGCACTTAGCAAATGCCCATCTGAGAGAGTGATTCCAGGTGGCTATTTCTAGATTCATACTAGTACAATCAGAGCACAGCAGAATCTATGAACAAGCCCTAGGGGGTTTGTTGAGCTGGTGCTACAGCTGATATCTCAGGCCATTTTTTAATTAAGCCTGCTAATTATGCAGAGTAATGATCTCTCCTTCCCGTGCTTTTTTTCATAATGCAAGCTACACGAGGCCAGTCTGAGATCACTGTCTCATGACCTATCATAGATTGTGTCTTAGAGCCTGCTAATGTGTATAGAAATCATTACTTTAAAATTAGTG
Source organism: Patagioenas fasciata (assembly GCF_037038585.1). NCBI lineage: Eukaryota > Metazoa > Chordata > Aves > Columbiformes > Columbidae > Patagioenas > Patagioenas fasciata. The sequence continues at coordinate 46,931,091 of NC_092520.1, forward strand.
TTATAGTAATTACACTATTATTTTTTAAAAACCAAAACAAAAACAAGAGAAAGACAAATGATAAAGCAAACAAAGGATGGTACATTGTGAAGATAATGACTCAAGTCAGCTACGTCAAGTGGCGCAGGGCACATTAGTTATTTTATTTTGCTTGCCAACTGATTTGCATCTAATTCATCAAAACATGGAAAACATTGTTTTTGTTCGAACATTCTGTGGTGGAAGACTGAGCCCTGTCCTACTGCCCTTCTCTGCTGGCAGACAAAAACCTCTGATTAAGAGTGACAGACACTTTCAGTGAAGCAGTTTTTTAAATAGCTCTCTTTTCTCAGTCAGAGGTGGTATAATTTCAGGGTATTTTATTTCTCCATTCATGGAGTCAGTAAGAACAGGAAGAAATATCAAGTTACACAGCAGCCAAAGGGACAGATCTGTTTACTTGACAAAGCTAATTGATTATGCTGAGTTCACTCCAATACAGGGTCGTTGAATAGTTCTCTTATTGATGAAATGATACTGTCTACTGAGGATATTAACCTTTTTAGCTTTCTGCATTAGTATTGCCGTAAGGTCTTGCTTCAATGTAATATAAGTTCCTTGTGCTAAAGAGGAACGCAAACAGAAAATTTAATTATCATCTATGTGTTTAGACATTCATACGTGAGTATTGATGTGCATGTATATATATATGCATATCTATACGCAGAAGATGCTATTGAACATCAGGAGCTGAGCTGCTTGGACTGAAAGACTTAATGTAGCCTATGGAGATAACACTTCAGTCTTCTTAGACTTTCTACATTTTCCATACTTTTGTCAATGCTTTGGGATTTTTTTTTCTTCTTTTCCTTAAACTGGTCTTTATATATTACAATCAGATGAGCATATGCTATAACTTCATTGTGAGAGTACTAATTAACCTTTTCAGCACTACTTAGATTTATCAACTAAGTTTCAAAATCCTATGTGAAGAACTCTTTCCTTTCATGACACCAGTTTTAAATATTGCCAAGTTTCTGCCTCAGAAGTGTCCAATATATTCTAGAGTTTACAAAGCCAGTCTAGACGTTTGATGTAAGCAAATTATTTGTGTCTGCATTTGTTGCTACCTAAGGTTAGACATAATCAAGAACAAGCCATTAAATTTGCAGGAAATTGCTCTATTTAAAAACACTGAAATTTGGTTAGAAAGTTATACTCTGTTTCAGTATCATGTGTCCTGTAAAAATTAATAAATAAGAAAATACAGTGAAGTTGACAAAAGAAATTACAAAACGGTTTTCAATGCCAGTGTTATCTTAATTAACTTCAAAACAGTTTAATTGCCTTTAATTTTGCAATTGGAAAGAAATTATTTTTCAAATAACAGTTGGTGAGATGCACTCAAAGGTGGAACAAAATCAAAGTAGTCCACCCCTGTTGAAATAAAGTATTTCCATTCGTGCACATTGAATCACTAGGATGAGATGTTCTCATCTGACTTCAGCCTTTAACAATTCCAGTTTATATTAGTCAATGAACCTTCTTCTGCAGGGAACAGAGAAACATGGGCAGCTCCAAAGGCAATTCAAGATAATGTGTGGGCTGAACTGCCCTCCGACACATGCAGATGGAATTTTCATTTCTGATACTATTTCAGGTTGGATAAATCTCCCTTAGAAGATGCTGGTGTCTCTCCATTTTCCAAAGAAGAATTGCAGATAATTTAGCATTAAGACCCATGAGGTGGTTGTATTCACAATAAGGTTTTGTGCAGTATACTCTGAATTCACACCCTTCTGTACTGAGCTTTTTTCCCATGCCGAGATGCTTTGGGCCTGACACAGAGCAATGAACAGAGACTCAGGCACTGGGAATTGTGTGGTTCATTGGGAATACAGATTCAGGCTGTTTGACATGGTAATAAAAGCCAGAACAGTGTATGAACAGGGAAAAACCACCTTGTATTTTGTTTCTGATCTTTGTTGCTTGTTCCAGTTTCAAAATATTGAGCAATGGTATTAATTATGCCTGAAAACTGCCCCAGAAAATTCCTATGATTTGTGGAATCCCTCCCAGATCCCTGCAAAATGTATCCAGGGCATTTGGTTTGCTTTTCTTTTTCAGCTGTCTTTAACTGGAGAATTATATAATTCTATTTCAGTAATTATAAATTTAAATTATATAATTTTATTTTCATGTCTTTATTTGTATGTATTTTTCCCTGATTTTGCTGTTGAGTTGTCTCCCTTGTACTATCTATATTAAAGGTATAATGCGGAGGAAAATTAAAGAGACATGTTTGTTTCTTAGCCCTGTGATGTGGGCATTGGTTAACAGACTTTCTGGCTGATATTCTCACCAATATAATTTTATCATCAGAACCAGGAAAAGAGGAAAAGAGGGGGAAAAGTGACCGTAATGATCCTGTCTGGCATGTGTGGGCTCTGACCTCTTTTGGGGTCTATATGACACCTGGGACCATTATCATGCCACAGGAGTTAGTAAGACAATGTCACGTTTTTACCAGCACTGCTGCATGTCACACAAATACTGCATTGTGTTGCTATCATTTTCCTCTCCTTGCAGACAGATCTACTTGCTGCTGTGTTTTTACCCTTTGTCATTATGCCACATTGTGCATATTTAATTGGGCACACTTCATGGGTGCAAGCCATGTCTTTAGCAAAGCATGTCTTTTGCTATCTGCATTGGAAATTACATCAGATTTAGGGCCAAATTCCCTGGAGAGAATGAACATAAGCATCCCTGTATTCTTCCCCAGAGACTCCAGCCGTGTGACAAGAAGTTCTCTGAGATGTGAGTGAGTATGAAGAGCTGATTTCAGTTGCTTAATCTCCTCAGCCCCAGGCAGGTTTCTCATTGAGAATATGCCTTGGAGTTACTTTTGGCTAGTCTGCAAGCAGCTGCTTATATGTGGATAGGGACTTTCTTCTTGGCCCAACAGGGGAGCATGTTAGAGCAATTGGTAGTGGTGTAAGCTGTACAACAGCTAGTCAAGGAGCCTGAAGAACTGGAGGGAGATGATGTCTGTTGTCTCTGTACAGGTTTTTGGTCCCCCTTTTCTCACCCTGCAACCCTGACTGCAAGGATTTTCTCTTTTCCCAATGATAAATTCATAGACAAAATTTGGCAGTGAGGCAGAAGCTGGTGGTTACCAAAATTATCCACAAGAAAATCCACCCAGAGCTTGTAGAGGTCAGTGCTATTCATTTGCAAATTAATGACCAAGAAGTACTAAACCGGCCATTATCACAAGTTCAGAAGTATCAGAAATATCTTGTGGCAAAAGCAGCCCCTATAAAGCTCTTGCTAGCTGAACTTCTCCTAATAAACAGTAAACGTTTTGACGTACTATATCTGTCATAGGAGTCAAGTGCTTGTTTTTTTCTGTACGTGATATATTAGTTCTGTCTGGTGCTGTGTTGTTCAAACATAAAATTCAGCAACCCCAAGTCCTCTGATTTTGTAGGGTAGATGCAGCTGCTCGAAATGGACTGGTGAGGGCAAAATGCCAATGAGATTCAGTGGTTGTGTGCATAGAAAAATCAGTGTACTGCACTGTGATAGGGTGCTGTATTCATTTAAATCTGACCAGAAGTGCTCATTGGGTGGCTGTGGTTTTCCCATCTTACAGAACAGAGCATTAGTGAAATGTCACTTTGTGTTAAGATCGTTGGTGGCCTTTGCTATGTACATTCTTCCATGTTTCTGCACAAAATAGTGAAGCACACTGGAGTCTTAGCTTTAGAGATCGATCTCTCTTCATGTCTGATATTAACTTACACCATCAGGGCCGGGGTGGGTGTGAAAGAAGTGGGCTGAAATGGTGTTTATTCACTGAACCTTGAGGTAGAACTTTAGCAAATGGCTGAGTTGCTTTGAGTTGCTGAAATGACTGCAGTTTTGGTACCTTTTTAGGGTTTGCAATGATAAGAGCACATCTCTAAGGAGTTGAATGTCTGAGTGATCTAAAACCAGGGCAGTCAAGCTGAAGAGAATGTGTGCACTAACCTGTTTGCACTGAATAGTCTCCATAAATAATTTACAACTATGACTGCTAGCTATTATTACAAAAATACCGGATTGCATTTTGACACATGCAGCCAGCTTGTAAGTCAATAGATACATTTCACCTAGTGTATGCAGACCACAGTTTCAGCCATTCATCCATGTGTGTTTTACAACAATGTAATCTACCGTTCCAAAACAAGACTGAGAAGACCTTTTGAAATACATTTTAAAAATCAGAACAGCGATCATACTGTTGTATCTTTTATTGTAGTGGTTCTTAATAGGGTTCTGTCCCCTCCCCACACACAGCTTTCAGTTTTAAATATTTGTGATGTTTTATTTAAGGGTCCTACTCTGTAGCCAGTGCTGTGGAGTCACTCAGGATCTACTACAAGATCTCAGGAAAGAAAAAAAAATATTAAAGGATGCATGCCTGACATTTCCTTTACTGTGTTTTCCTTTGAGACTTGCTCGAGTCACCAAGAAAGTATTTCATTATAGCTTGATTTAACCAGAAGGAGTGTCAGTGGGTTTTGCCTCAATCTTAGAGGTTAGCAGTGCAGGGGAAATAGCAGAGAAGTGCAGTTTCCTATAACAATCAAGTGAGAAGATGCATAACAGTATCTTAATTCACTTCAACAAAGTAGGAAGCAGGAAAGTAAAGTTTTTTGTTTTTTTTTTTTTTTTTTTTGTTTTGTTTTTTTGTTTGTTCATTTGTTTATTTTGTAATTTAATAAAAATCTCCAGTGCCATAGATGTTAGCCTACTTAACATGTATTTGGATTTGTAAGGAAAATTATCTTTCCAGACCTTATTTTATAAAAGAGGAAAAAACCCACATTTATTATACTTTCTTGATTGCTTAAGAATAACAACATTTAGTGTGTGTTTTCAAAATGTACTTTTGTGTGAAATCAAAGGTTGCATGTACATATATTTGAAAAGTATTTTCATTATGGAAACTTAGGATAGAAATTAAAAAAAAAAAAAAGAAAAAACAACTCCCAATACAAATATTGGATGTAGTGATATTACAACAGAAAATATATTTTTCTCTGTAAAAGGCTAGATAAGAACTGAAGGGTGGGCTTTCTGAGACAGTTGAAATCACGTATTGATTACAACCTGAGTGGGAATAGCGATTATCCAAAGATGCAATCTGATTAGCTGGTTACTCATGTTTGATACTGCAGTCATGAATTCAGATCCCAGTTCCCATATACCAGAAATTTTCCATTGATGAAAGCCTTTTTCTTTCTTCCTTACTACCTCTCTATGCCACTTGTATCATATAGTTATACAGCAAAATGTAGCAGGCGGAGAGTGGAACAGAACAGAAAGTAGTGGTGGGGAGAAAAAGTCAGAAGACGAGATGTGCCCATTAATAAAATAAGTGTTTTCTTGTAGGACACATCCAGTCTGGATAAAGCATGAAGCAGAGGTTGCTCACATATGAAGTGGCCACAACAAACTAGCTGGGCTGTTTACTGAACATCAGGCACAACAGGTAGATTTTAAGCAGCAGGTCACAATTTCACTAACTCCAACTTTGTCATGCTCACTTTGTATCAAAAGTCAAGTGTTTAATACATCCAGTATGGCTTAACTCTGACTCTTTGCTTCATTTCTGATCACATCACTGTTTTTTGTCTAAATAGTTAGGAGAGATCCTGGAAGAAAAGGATCCAGCTCATAGATTAAAATACCTAAATTAAGGTTTATAATGTAGATGTCTGTGTGTGAAATAGGTGTCTATGTTCCCACTGTAGTCAATGGCACTCGAGTCAGTATAGTTATGGAGTTTAAGAAGCTCCTAGTCTCACTAAACTTGTGTTCATTCAGCTGAAGAGCTCAGTAGGTCTATCACATTACCAAAACATAGGCCTTTTACAGATGCCCTGTCGTGTCCCTCCTGACCTTCAGATGACTGCCCAGACTATCCATTTCTCCCATAGGTACTGTACAATATCTGCTAACTCGAGGTATTGGGGGTTTTTTGTGTTTTTTTGTTTGTTTGTGGTGTGTTTTTTTGTTGTTGTTGGGTTTTGTTGTTGTTGTTGTTGTTTTGTTTTGTTTTATTTTTTTTCCCAGATACTCAGGAACTTTTAAGATAGCAATGTTGCATTTCTGTTTGGATGCTGAATTGAAATCTCAGATCAAATGTACACCTAGATGTAAATATTTACATTTTCATTCTTATTTCATAAAGCACGCTCAACCTGGAGTATCCTTTTTTTTCCACAATTCACTTTGCTTTCTTCTGGAAATTAGCGCTTTCATTCTTTGAGAGCAAGCAAACAGCTATGAGATAATATTTTAAGGTATCTAATGTTAATATATGAAAATCTTATTTCCGTTACCTGGCGTCCACCTTCCTGAAGTCATAAGAAATGTAAGAAACTAGAAGAGTTCGTCACCCTGTGTCTTGACAGTGTGCCCCTGTATGGCAGCTGTTTGCTTTGGTCTGTCTCTCCTCTACTCAGCTATCCAACCTTACAGAAATGTGAGGCCTCCATACCACTGCCAAAATGATTAAAAATTTGTGCAAAGTTATCAAAGCCAGAGATAGGATACAGAGATAGGCATACAGTATGTGCACAAGCATTTTGTTGCCTTAGGAACCCAACAGATTTCTTAGTTTCTAGTTTTGTTCATTAGGAAAAATTCCTTAATTCATAATGGAAGTTCAGTCAGATCCACAGCATCATGAAGGATACTGTTCCCTTCCCTGTAATAACTAGTTGGGGGCAACAGGTTTCTGAAAACACTGTTCAGGACACCTCAACATTCATACTGGCTGAAAATTAAGAAAGCATTGCACTCTGCCATGTATATTCTGTTGCTTTCTCTAGACTTCCAGTACTACCTTTGTTCCTTTACTTATCCTTTTCTGCATAGGTATCCAGATCCCTCTTCATCTAAAGTCCCAGACCAGACACTTAGCAGTTTGGGGCATGGTTTTCACTTCTGCCTAGAACCCTTTGCACAGTCAAAGTGATGTAAATGACAGCCAGGCTATAGTAAATAATACTGTCAACTACTTGGAAGTAAAGCAACAAATCCAATCATGTTTTTATGCCTAAGTGACCACAGGACCAATTAAAAAAAAAAAGCTGAAGTCATTAACCTTGCTCATGAACTGCTAGTCTGGTGCACTCCAGGTGATGCAGATGGATGAGACTAAACTAGTATAATTCTCCTCAGCTGCTCAGAAGAAAGAAGTATAACAAGAACAACATCTGCCTCACGGGATTAAAATGTAAAGGTAGAATTTACTCTATCCCTTTGGTCATGTTGAAACTTCCTTCCTACACTTTGGCATGCAAATAAATCATAGAAACATTTTCTTATCCTCGCAAGTAAACATATATAAATTATTCTAAATAGTGCATAGTGTTGTAAGGAAGAATAATTTAAATTAGTTAGTACATTCTACTTCTAAATTTGGGTCACATTAAAATTGCTTTGTTGTTTCTTGGGGTGAACAACTATTAATATATTGTATATATTGTATATTTATATATTGGATGTATTGGATGTATTTGCCAATAACAATGCATAAGAAAGAGTAAACTGAGGCAACCAAGGAAAAAAATTTTTCTGTGTCTTAAAATTGCACTATTACCACATGGAACCTGGCCAAAGATTTAGGAGTATTGGAAATCTGAGTTGCATGCATCCTAAGAGTATTGGTTTGCAGGGCTGAAGAGAGGAGTTTCAGAAAAAGATACTTTTATAGTACCACTATTTTCTTCTCTAAAGGTGGTTTCCTGAACCAACTCTGTAACCTCTCAGTTTCCAATGAAAACAACATTGCTTGGCTTTAAGTAAAATAGCACAGTACTGTGAAGAACAGACCCCAGAGTATCTCATTTACTTTTGGTTCCTGAGTTGTCTTTTTCCAGTCCAGCCTTCAGCACATGTAGGCTGGAAGGGGTTCAATAATCTATAATAATCAGGAAATCATTCAAGTTCCTTGATTCTCTCTGAGTGGCGTAACAAGGCTCTGTAGCTGGCAGAGATCCAAACCTAATTGGTCTAAGAAGGGATCACAGACAAGGCCGTGGTCATCCATAGGCATATGTGATGGATAACTACTAGTGCAGCATTTTCTGTCATCAATCTCTAGAGGAAAAAGACAGTGATAGCTGGATAAAACATGTCCTGCATCAGCAAAAATGACTACATGGTAAGGATGGAGAGAATTATTCAATCTGTAACCTGAGAACATTTTTCTGATTTCTGATTAACTTTAGTTTTGAACTCTGTCCAGTACATGAACGATAAAATGAATATAAAATAATGCTTTTATTGAGATACTATGCAAAGGGAAAAACATCTCACCCTATTTATTACAACTAATACATGACAGAGAAAACTTGGTAATAAACTTTTACTACATTTCAAATATTATTAGCCTTCTTAATAGAATATTTTTTGTCATAGAATGTCTTGTATTTTTATTTCTGATTATTTTCACCTACAGTCCTCTCTATTACTTCAATATGCATGATCACTTAGACTGAAACACAAAGGGATTTTTTTTTATTTTAAGAGGGTTTTTAACCCCTTCATTTCCAGCCATATAAAAATATACCCTCATACCACATGACTGACACATGTTCTGACTTCGTAGACACGAAGTAGTCACACCAAATTCCAATTCTTTGTCAGTGAGGAGTGACTGCTGAAAGTTATAAGGAACAAACCCATATTTTAAAATAGATACATTCTAATACACTAATTTTGTTGCTCTCACACAACCAAAATTAACATTAAAGTCTGTTTTGGATACAAAAGGAATGCAAAAATAGATCCTTTGCTCTTTTAAGATAGCCATTCAGCTGATGTTCACTCCTACCAGGGCACAAACATATACAGACACTGGTGACCTAAATGTTTTTCCTTTATTATTTCATCATTACTGCTATTATTCTCCAGTGAACTGCCAACATCTCTTGGGACGTGTTCTAGTATGCTTGTCAAGAAGTGGCAGGAGACGAAGATAATTCTCAGCTTATTACTGTCATGAGATGCCAAAACTGAGAAAGACACCTAATAGAAAAGGTCAGCTAGAGAAGCTTTTTTTCCAGGTTAGGGTCAGAGGTGCTTTTACTCTGCCACTATAAAAGGCTTAGGATATGGAACAGTAGAATCTTCTATGGGAGTAATGGCATTTTTGACATTATAGTGCCTTTCTAAATCAGGTGTCTATAACTCCTTGATCAAATTTAGTGGTGTTTTTGTTTGTTTGTTTTAGTTTGGTTTGTTTGTTTGGGTTTGGTTTATTTGTTGTTTTTTGTTTGTTTGTTTGGGTATTTTTGTGTATGATGTGTGTGTGTCTGTGGTTTTTTGTTTCTTTGTTACTTTTAATTATACACACAAGGACTTGATTCTGCACTACTTCTAATAGCAGGACTCTTATTTAAATAGATGGTGTTAATTCTTCAAACTGTGTGTGGAGCAGACATGATTTTACAGAAGAAAGTTTTTCCAGAGCTGAAAAATACAGTGTTTGACAGTTGACCTGATCATTATTTGTTTAGTAGTTTCCATTAAAAACTAAAATACAGGATCGTATGACATCATATCATAACATGAGCACATTTCTGACATTGGATGGCCCTGAGTGTGCTCCCAAATCCCTGTCACTCTGTAATTATGTTCCACATGTGAGAACTGAGAACCTTCAGAGCACATGGCTCAGCTCTTATCTGGTGTCCAGGTAGAGCTGGTTTGACCTGTTTGCTGAACTGATCAAACAATTTCATGCTAAGAAATGAAAGCCTGCCGTGTCCCAACTTCCACCATCAACCATAGATTCTTCTCTCCCCTTCTTTGATATTGGGTCTAGTGATCATGTGGCTGCAGCATAAGTCAGTTCAAGAGGCTGACCCATTGTGCTGATCTTTAGGTGAGACAAACATAACACCTTCAAAGTAAACTTATCTCTCTCTAAATCCTCCCTTACAAAAGGAATCATGGGTAAGGGCATGAAGTGATGAACTGGGATATGATGTCTGCATTAAATATTCAAAGAATAATGGTTTGAATTCCACTCTAGCATGATCAGCTGGACAATTATGGCAAATTATTTTGATTAGATACTTATCTCAACCAATTCCTGTTCTTCTTTGTAGTGAGTATGCCTTAAGAACTCAAAGAGAATCCTGATGTTATGTCCTGGTGAACTAGGAATTGCTAGCATTGCCAACAGTGATAGAAGAAATTTTGCAAATAAACAATATTTTCTTGTAAATGTTAAATTAAAGTTATGGTAAGACAATCTAAAGAAGAGAAAGGTCTGCTTGTAGAGAGATGTGACCTGTTAAATACAAGTTCTAATAGCAAAAAAAAGAGGTGGGGACCTGAGAATTGCACCTGGGATAGTAATCGGAAATGGAAATGGGGAATCTGATCCACAGAGAGAGAATTAAGAAGGATAAAGCCCAAGGAAGGACAAAATTTCTTAGTGTTTATCATGTTCTTAGTGCTGCTTCTCTTTAAGAGGAATCAGGTGGAGGAGGATGGAAGAGCAATGCAGGAACCTGAAGTAGGAAATTGTACATTGGGCATCCTGTGCCTACAGACTCAAACAAGAATGAAAAGACTGTGGGTGGCTGGAGAGAGATAAACAGAATACAAGAGTAGTTTTCAGCCTAATTTGCTAATGAAAGTAGATAATCATGCAGTGTGTATCTGTCTTTGCCTTGCTGTGCTACCTAACAATTTTGAACCCAGTGGTGAATTTTAATCAAAGTTTAGTTTAAAGACTTGCTTTCTTGCATACCCGTCTCTCAGTCTCAAGTCTCAACTTCCTAAGAACCCTGTCTTCCTTCACTTTGCTGCTTACAGAGCCTCTAGTTCTTCAATGTGAAGCTTAGGAGATATTTATTATGGGACAAGATTCACTTAGAACAGTTAGTTTAAAAGAGGAAGAAAGTTGAGAGGAGAAGATGAGAAGTAGCTTTAAGGATTATATAGTGGTTAAAAGAAGAAAGCAAGCAGGATGAATTTGTCCTGCTCTTGAAGAGAGAGGAACAAGGAAAAAGCAGCAAAGTGGGAGGAGATTAGGAAGAGAGAAAGTGTGGCATAACACTGATGTTCTTTAAAAGGGTTAGTATGACCCATGCAGAAGTGATAGTTTTGTAAAGCAGAGGTGACTTTTGGCAAACATATGGCACAGTCGGAGGAAGGTGGACAAATAAATATGACCTTCTTTGAAAGATGGTGAATTAGAAGGAGAAAAAACCAAAAATGTGATGATAAAAGACTCTACATGGTAATGGAATTTTTATCCATAACCACTTAGCAGTGTGGGAGCAGGAGCACAGGAAGTGAATATTAGGCAAGATGTACATTACCTGGGGTTTCCCTTATGAAAATGAAAACATTTCTATTGCTCCCTTGAAACACACTGTAGAATTTAATAGAAACCCGTATTCCTACTACAGCATTTTGCCAGATATTTCATATGAACTATAAAAAACTTATTATTTGCTATTAGTGTTCTTTCTATGTAAGAGTTTCTGTAGAATACATTTGGACTAATCCTAAATTCCATAGGATTTTTCCATAAAAGATCACTAAATCATCTTCAGTGAAGAGACACATGCAAACACTGCATTTACTGCTGTCCATGCTTCATCTGGGCTACTCTCTTAGGTCTGTTAAATGAAATAATATTTTGTGTGTCCCTTATTTATATTGTTTACTGCATGATGTTACCTGTTTTCATGAAAGGTAGCCTAGTTGCTTGAACTTGCCAAGTGCCAGCTGAAACTAAAATATATAGAATTATTTACTCCATTCAGAAGTGGATTTAAAATGCAGGAGTCAGGGGTATAATAAAATTAATGACAGAAGGAAATGTATATTATTTAATGTGGAGATCAACAACAAACTGCTTCTTAGGTATTTTTGTCAGAATAACAATTCATTTTTCTCCTCTTAACGAAATAGATCTAAGACAGTGTCCCTGATACATAATAAGATGTAAGTGGGGTTTATTCGATTGACTTTTTAAAACAATTCTTAATATTGCTTATAAAATTCTGCCAGAAAGTACTCATTTTGATCATCAGTCAGCATTTTTATTATATTATAATCCTTAATTGATTGACGTTTAATCACAGTCTTTGTATTTTACTATCCCTTGTCTCATAAGAGGCAATTTTCTCTTTACTGTAGTTTAACAGCTGATGAAAAAGATTTAAGGAAACCTATAAACTTAAGATTGGTTAATGGTCCCTTATAAAAGAATATTACACTTCTAGGATCCATTGCACAGATGTGATACTCAATTGTAGAAATGTGCATGGGGTTTATTAAATTACAGCACAAATCTTCAGTCTTCTGAATTATTGTTCATGTTGGTATTGTTAGGCAAATGGGGAGACACATTATTGCTTCCAGTTGTTCGCATTACTGTGGCGTAATACAGCCAGAGACAGCTGGCACATCGCTCCAGGCAAACGCGGAGCTGGAGCAGCTGCAGAGTTCTGGGCCCCAAGCGAAGGTCCAGCACCGCTGAGTCAGTACTGGGTGGCTCATCAAAAGATGTCCAGAAATTAAAAGAAGTTGCCTTTTTTTTTTCTTTCTCGGAGGTAGCGTGCTGAATTTTGTGCAGCTAATTAGCGTGGCCTTTTTTTTCTGTTTTGTATGGAACCCAGTGAGCAAGCAAAAGCAATAGCAAAACCATTTGTCCTAGTCGTGCTGCAGAGGGTGAACTGCAGCTATTGTTGGCTTCACTTATGAAGGCACAGAAGAACAAGTTCTCAGCTGTGGCATGAAGAGTTGATGTATTCACAAGTTTTGAGTTCTTCTGAATGTTGTTTAAAAATTAGTACTCAAGTGTATGTTGCATCCGACCATATGAATTAGGTCATAGACTGTTAGATAATACATCCATTCTTCATGTGTTTAAAGATCACAAGAAATCATTCAAATAATTAAAGTAATTTATTAATAGTTTGAAGTCTTGCATGGCCCAGCCTGCTCTATTTCATTCAGCATATCCAAATTCCAGCCCAGTAATTTGATTAAACGTATCTTCCAGCAACACTTCCATTGTTCCACAATTTCACGAGTCCTTTAGTAAGTTTTTAAAATAGCTACTGTTAAAAATACTAATCTTATGCCACTTTGAACTACTGTCAGCTCCAGCCTTTGTGTCTTATTGTGGAATGGACAGAGCTATAGGGAGCTCTGAGAAGGTTTGGGTTTTTTTTCTTTTTAGGCTGCTAACAAGAGTGCATTCGTCTTCTGAGAAAGGAATCCACAACTTTAAAGGTAACATTCTGGCCTTACTGCAGATGACGAGAAAACTGCCATCAGAGCCTTTCAGGCTCCTGGTCCAGAGGCAGCACCTTTGAGCCTCCCATTTCCAGTTTAGAATTCCTTCAACTGGACCACAAATTCAAGATGGAAGAGGCCTAAGCTCTTACCTGCACTTCCTAAAACATCACAGGCATGCTTTAATTAATGCAGTGTATGCTCTAATTTTAACCCGGATCGGTTCTCATAAGGTAGTTATTGCGAAAAGGCCACATAAATGTGTGTGCTCTTCAATTTATATTGATGCACATCTCATAAGTCATTTGGTTATTTTTCTATACTCCATAATTTCAGTTAGAAACATGATATTTGATTGCTTTTCTGTCTAACTTGGATTATGTGAGCAAACATCCAGAATGGTGACTTGGAAAAAAGGGTGCTGCCAACAAAATCTTGCTGAGTCATCTAAAATGCAGATAGCAGTGATGCACTCCAGAAGGGGCAAGGAACAATTAGAGTCCTTATGAGATCTCAGTGTGCCCTTGCTTCCATTTAGGATCCAATTTTAAGTGTGTGGTTGGATCCTCCACGAATTTCTGACCACCAGCGTGTATATCAAACTTGCTAATCCTTTTTTGTCAGCTGCATCTACCTAAGAGATTGCAACTTTTTCTTTTGACTGATACTCTTGACATTATTGTCTGTACTTTGGATGCTTTGAGAACCTTTTGCTACCATCTGGTTTAAAGCCACGTGAAAACTTAAGTTAGGGCACTTTCAGAGGCAAAACGTAGTGGCTAGTTTTCTGCATGGGGCTTCTCATTAAAAAAATTGTATTGGCACCCTGGAGTGTCACAGTCATCCTCTGTAGCTTAACATGCTAGTTAAGGATTGCCACATCTCTAGAACCTGAAACTAGCCTGAATATGAATTAAATGTTTTTGTCGGTGTGTACTAGGGTTGCGATCTCTGGTCAGGAGTTGATGCCCAAGTTGAATTATCTCTTATTCCACAATGGTGGGGTAATTGGGTGCTTTCTGGAGTTCCCTGAGACTGTAAACCTTCAGCCCCCTTTTTGGCACAAAATAGCCCTATCTAGTTGTCTCCAAATGACACCTGTTTAATAGCATTCTTTAACAGGGTTGAAGGTATGTTTCCCACAACGATAAAAGGTTGGAAAGGAGTCTCTGTAGGATGCTGCTTGGCTGAGTTCCTGTTTGTATGATTATTTTCATTCTTCTGGGATTTTATTGTATTATTAATGATATATGAGGGAGTTTAGAGCCTTAGACAGGCGTCTTTTTAATTATTTTAATCTAAATGACTTAATTGTGGCTATCCTTAGAAAACTATGTCAGCTCAGTACAAGCGTATATGTTGCAAAAACCTTTAACCTCATACAAATCCTTTCCAATCTTTACATTTTTCCACAACATCCACAAGAATTTCGGAGTCATAAGAATAAAATAAGATAGACTAGAGTATCTGCAGGGCCCTGTCTTCTCTATATTTCAAAGTGTAAAGTTAAGGCAAGAATTGTCTCTTTTGGTGACTCTCAGGTCAATAGGTCAGATTATCAGTGCTCAGGATAGTAAGATATTACCCCATTGCTAGTATAACTTTTACATACTCAGGTCATGCTCTCAGTGAATATCCATATCCATTTGCTGCAGAGTGAATGTGAGCAGCTTCGAAATGTTGCTGAAGCAAACCTGCAGGTTTTGTTCGCGCCAGTGTTCACAAGTACCCCTTGCCCCTTGCCCCTGTGCTCTGCTCCCTACCCTGCAACAGAACATTCAGCTCTCTGTGAACAAAGAGCCGGAGCAGTTCAGGTGGTATTTGGCATGCATGCTATTCAGCAGGTGTGTGCTAAATTGCATTAGACTTAACACCGGCAATCAGATCACTAATTGGGCACCAATGTGAAGAATTTTTCTCATTTGGGACCTGAATTGCAACACTTATATCCCTTTAGGCAAGACATCACAACCTTCCTATCCCAAAGCAACAGCGCTACCGCTTGAGCTAAAGGAGAATCTCCATTAGCTAACAGTAGTAGCACTTACTGTACCTCCTGTTTCTAGGCTGCAAGCCACAATAGGGGAAAAGCATTATAATCCCTTAGTGATTTATAATATTTGTGATCTTATGGCTCTGTTTTTTTGTAACTTTTCATTTATTTTTAATGCTGTGTGAAATTGTTTGGATTAAAAGAGCAAAGAGTGTACTAGTTCTCAAAATTCAGACAAGAGAGATTTTCACTTCTTTAGGGAGGTTAGAAAAATTAAGCATGTTCAATATTTTTGTCTCTCTTTGTTTCTTAGCTCCCTCATTCCTACTGTTTTAAACCTGCGAAATCTTTTTTTTACTGTCTCTCCTTTACAAGCCTCAAAATGTTATAAAAGGAACCTAATGTTACATTTATAAAAACTGAAAAATGACTTTTTTTTTTTTTCCCCCCAATGAATAACAGTGCCTGGGGGTGCAGTTCTTTCTCAAGCTTGCCCATGATGAGTCCTAAGCACAGTACTCAGGTCCAAGTAGAAGTAATCACCTCCTTATGAAATCAAAACTCCTAGGTGTCCGCATCTGAGGAACTGTCTGACTTGAAGCACATACAGCTAAAGGATTTCACCTGTTGCACCTCAGCTGTGAGAAGTAGATGGTTACAGACTCCTGTCTGCTGAGTTAAGTGTCCTGAGCCTCAAATCAGATGTGTTCTCCGTACTTCATGATCTGTGGCAACAGAAGTACATACATGCGTATTATTAAAACCACCCATATTTCTATTCAGTGCTATACATAATATTTCTCTTTTCACATAGGTTGCTGATACTATTAAGGGCACTTTTATATGGTCCTCAGATTTTAATTTCTAAAGTCAACTTGTGATCTGGAACTATTTCCACATCCCCATACCTCTTTCTCTCTCTGAAATTGCTTCATTCCTTTTAATTTCTTTTTTTTCTGCTAGGTTAGTTCTTTTCTTTCTTTAGATACTTCTGCAGTAGGAATTGTATAATACTGTGCTTATGTTAGCCAGAACATAAGACAGCACTTGAGAGAGAAGTGTCTGTATTTAGTTAAGGCACTGTGCATATGCTTCATTTAAAATGCTCCAAGAGGATCCCAACCATGAATGCAAGTGCTCTGTTGAAACAAGTTCATAGAAAGCAGTCAAGACAGACCATTTAATGATGACTGACTATTTCTTCATCAATTACTATTTGCATTTAAAATACATTTAATTGTTATTGGTTATTTTCCCTCACTACAAAGTTTTCCTGCTCTTAAAACACCTTCCAATCTAATTCCTAAGAAGACTTGCCAGTCGGTAGTAACAGTTGAAATTTCAGAATTATCCTGTAAGGAGTTATTATATTTCCGTTTCCTTCTCTTTCCAATTCAAATGAAAAGAGGGAATTTAAATAATTTCCTAGGAAATCTGACACTCAGTGATTTTGCACTGTGGAAGCAATTGCTTTAATTAGCTCACTTCTAGAAAGGATTTGGGGGGGGCAGGGTGAGTGATCTGTCCCAACCAACTACTTTGTTATGATAGAAAACTCTTCTATCAGTGATTATTTTTTTTTTCATATTAATATTTCTAACTATATTGCCCAGGATGAAGGAAGAAAAGAATGCACACAACCAGAACACAAGTGTCTTTCAAAGCTAAACACATTTTCACCTACTTCAGAGACTACTCCCCCGCTGATCTGTTTCTACAGTTTCAGATAATTTCAGTGGGGTTTACTCGTCACTCACTGGCAGCCAAAAATTTACACCTGTTCTGGAGAAGAAAATCAGAAGATACTTGGTTGAAAAATGTGTGGGGTGGTATTATTCCCTCCTGGTGACCACAAAGACCTTCACAGAAGCTTCCCCAGCTCTGAACACCTGGCCGTTCCTCCTTGCAACACGTTCATCTTTAGGTGCTGTTGCATAAACAGGACATAGAGTAATTCTCTGAATAAATAATTTATCCCTCTCAATATTGATGAGTTAAAGGTTACCAATAACTCAAGGAAATATGATAAATTATCTGTCTTTTGTCAGACTATTATATATTTCTTTGCATGTCCTGTAGTTATAACTAATTTCTGAGGCTTGCTTGCTGTGTTTTTAACTTCTGTTATAACATTGCTATATACAATGAATTGAAGCAAAAGACTGCAAACAACTGAGCTTTGGTCTAGTGATGTCACTCTTCAGAGAAAAAATAGTTAAGCCCACAATAGCTTTTGATTTAGGAAAAACAAAACCAAACCAAACCAACAAACCAAAACAAAACCCCAACAACAACAACAACAACAAATGAACTCCCTCTTTTGCCAAACAAGAGAACTGAGATTACTTAATTTTATTTAACGTATAGATGCCTATAGTGGATACCTATCTATGAGCACATTTATAGAAGGAAATATTGGCTGCTAAAATGCAGTTTTTCTGTGCTACTGTGTGTGTATGTAATAAGAGGAGAGAAATCTTAATACAGGATTATTAAGAGGACCCAGTCCAGGGTCCTGGGAGGTCTGGCTTGTAGCAGTCCATGTGTGGTGAGAGGAATCCCAGACCTGCAGACAGTGCAAGCTGTAGTTGAAAGGAAAGAGAATCATCTCTTACAAGCAGAGACATGTTTCAGTTAATATAACTTTTGCTAAATCACTTACATTTAGTAAAATAAAACTTGACACATATTTCAAAGGACTACTTAATATTTTTTTGCTGTTGCTCTTTTTCTGTGACATTAAGTGAAATAAGTTTTTCCCAGAGAAACTCATCTCACTCCTTGTTAGAAGAATGATTTCTAGTTATTCTAAATGTCTTTCTCTCAAATCTCTCCCGCCTCCTTTTCTTTAGTACTTTGATATCAGAAGACGATGGTGGTAAATGCTCTTTCTATGATGAAAAACAAGGATGTGATTTTATAACAGCCTGTGTTCATTGCAACATGAAAAACCCTGACACGTCTAACATATGCGTTGTCTGATGCTGATAGTAAAGCCTTTGAGAACCTGTTTAAGTGTGAAGGTAGAGGTAATCATAGGCAAGGTGAACCTGTGTGCTCTGCCTTGCACATCTGTCCCAGGGCTTTGCTGGATTGTGGCCACAGCATGTGCTTTCAGCTGTTGACACGCTGAGTTGAAAACACTAACCACCTTAGACTTTTTGTTCCTGTGCCTCTTAAGAGAGAAGAAAAGAAGCATTTAAATCAAGGAGCAGGCACATGCAGTAAGGAGACACATGTATTACAGAGGTGGAACAGAGACAGAGTAAAATCCCGCTGTGCTTGTCCTTTTTGTGGTACATGTGGAGAAGCAATGTTAAATCAGTAGAGTGAGGAATAATTAATGCTAGTTTGTAGGGGATAACTAAAGCAATATAGTTGCAATCTCATATTGCACAGAAAACTAACTGTGTAGTTGGGAGATAAATAAACGTCTTCCTATGCTCTTCTCAAAGAATAGAGCAGTTTTGACAACTCATCTTCACTTTCATATGTCACTAATTATTTAGGAGGTGGGAATGTTTGTTTTTTTATTGCCCAAGAAAAGCTGTTTTGCAAGGCTTGGATGCTGGAAGCATTGTAAAAATGTGAATCCCGCTTTATAATACATCAAAACATCACTTCTCATTTTTGTGTGGGGAGTCTGCATCACATACATAATAATGGTGTTTTCTGAATTTCTCAGAAGAAATTGTACACTGTAATTTCTGCCCCTGAAATTATTTCATATATCTGCCGTATATGTTTGAATGCTTCCCTTCTATGGCAAAGACAGTTTTGTCTGATGAGTATCTTCTTGTATTTTGTCTCAATGAAAGCCTTTCCTCCTAAAATCAACTGTGAACTGCCAAAAATGTTAATGTGAAAGTCAGCAGGATTTCACAGAAGTCACTGTTTCATAAGAGAAAAGAGAGATTAACATTAGTAATTTCAGACAGTCTCTAAATTAACAAAGAGGAAGTGGACAATGTAACCATACTGTACCTAGATGCATGCCCTTGTCCCTTTTTATTTTTTTTTTAAGATTTGTAGTTGTGTCACTGATGTTTCGAAATTAAACATTACCAAGTGCCATCATTACATATAGCCTCATGTGCACACAGCAAGATGTTAAGGTGCATAGCTGCAGCTTTGAGGATGGAACACATTTGCAGCAGACGACACAAGATGATTGTAGACACCCCTGCAAAATGCAAAGTAAACCCAGCCATCTGGAAACTAATACTGTTCTAACCAGGAGTCTGGGAGTTGAGGAGGGGTGCAGGTGATTATCAAGCACCAAATCCAAATCAAGGTTTATTTTCCTAAAGAGACAGAGAAATAAGGAACAGTGTTGGCTGATGAGAATTTTATGTGTGTGTGAGCCTGTTCTTAACCCATTGACTTGCATGGCTCTACCCATAACTCCAGAACTTCTATAGTCTGCAATGGAGGTGCAGGAGACTGGGAAGGAAAACACCATGACAGGATTTCAGAATCATCCCGAGTTGGGTTTTTTTGTGTGGGGTTTTTTTTTTTTTGTTTTTGTTTTGTTTTGTGTTTTGGTTTTTGGTTTTTTTTGTTGCCTAATCCATACATCTATGTAGAAGCAACAACATGGGAAATTATAGTCATACATTCAACCTGTTACAGCAATGCTAAAAGAAGAGCTTTTCATTTGATGTGTAAAAACACACTTTGATAACTGGCATTTTCATATTAATTGAAAAAGATATTGGTGCTATTGAGTATATGACACATGTACAAGTCTAAGTTATGTCTCCTTGCAAATAATGTAATCATTGTAGTTACAAGAATGTGACATTCTTGATTGACTGACAAAATGCTTGTAAGATGTCCAGCATCCAGCTGGATAAACACACAATGCAGTGGGTGAGCAATTGGCTGCCGGACCGGGCCCAAATGGTTCTAGTAAATGGGGTTATGTTGGGCTAGTGACCAGTCACTAGTGGGGTTCCACAGGGATCCATCTTAGGGCCAGTGCTCTTCAATGTCTTTATAAATGACTTGGACACAGGACTTGAGGGAATACTAAGTAAGTTTGCTGATGACACAAAATGGAGAGGAGTTGTCAGCACTTTCGAGAGCAGAGAGGCCCCGCAGAGGGATCTGGACAAATTGGAGAACTGGACTATCACCAACCACATGAAGTTCAACAAGGACAAGTGCCGGATTTTGCATCTTGGACACAGCAACCCTGGCTGTACATATAGACTGGGGGACAAGATATTGGAGAGCAGTTCTGAGGAGAGGGATCTTGGGGTCAGAATGGTTGATGACAAGTTGAACATGAGCCAACAGTGCGCCCTGGCAGCCAAGAGGGGCAACTGTGTCCTGGGGTGCATCAAGCACAGCATTGCCAGCTGGGAGAGGGAGGTGATTGTCCCGCTCTGCTCTGCACTGGTGCGGCCTCACCTGGAGCACTGTGTGCAGTTCTGGGCAACACAGGATTAAAAAGGTATGAAGCTGCTGGAGAGTGTTCAGAAGAGGGCTACGAAGTTGGTGAAGGGTTTGGAAAGGAAGCTGTATGAGGAGTGATTCAAGTCACTTGGTTTGTTCAGCCTGGACAAAAGGAGACTAAAAGGAGACATCATCACTGTCTACAGCTTCCTTACAAGGGGAGGAGGAAGGGTAGGTGCTGAACACTTCTGTTTAGTGACCAGTGACCCAAGGGAATGTCAGGATGGTGTGCCAGAGGGGGTTTAGGTTGGACATTAGGAAAAGGTTCTTCACCCAGAAGGTGGTGGAGCTCTGGTGTCACAGGGAGGTGTCACAGCCCGAAGCCTGGCAGTGTTCAAGAAGAGACTGGACAAGCCCTCAGACACATGGTGTGAACTGTGGGGTTGTCACATGCCGGGATGGGAGTTGGACTCAATGATTCTTGTGGCTCCCTTCCAACTCATGACATTCTATGATTCTATAACAACACATTATAGGTCCTTTACATAAGCTGAATACAGACTGCCTAGTGCCAGCCTGGAATATTTTTCCAAGAGATCAGGTTATAGAGATGCGATTATAATAGCCCAATGGAAAAAAGAAGTATTGCACCTTGTTGGAAAACATTATGGGCCAGAGATTTGTTGTTGGAGAGGAAGAAATAAATGGGTCACCTTTTGGGGAGCTAGACATGCCCTTCCTTTCTGAAACAGAGTCTCAATGGTGACTGAGTGTCTGCAGAGAGCAGACAAAGTTAGGAAAATAGTAGGCAGAACGGCACCCTGCCCTGTTAGTTTTCTGCTCTTCAAGGACATGTGCTTGGAAACTCTGAGGCAGGGAGCCAGTTTTCCATTTCAGCTTTATGTGCTGCTCACTCAGTGCACACACAGTTTTTAAATGCAGGTCTCCAGCTTGTCTGAAGGGCAGTAATTAAGTGGGGTTTTGGTTGCCCCAGGCAGCCAGATAATAGGAACTTTCCTATCTTGATGAGAGGTCCCAGAGGATCTGCGCTTTTGGTACCTCCTGATTTGACTGCTGCAATGTGCTTGATACAGGGCAACCTTGAAAACTGCTCAGAAACGCCAGCTTCTGTGGCAGGTGGTGATCTTGCTTGCTAGGACATGTAACATATGCAGGGGATTTCTAGCTGGTTTTGGTCTGAGTTATTCAAGTGACTACCTGTGTGCTTTGTCCCAGCAGTGGTAACCGGTTGAGGATGCTCCTAACCATCTTCAGGTTCAAATTCAAAGGAGGTGGCGAGAAGGAGAGAAAGCATGTCTCTGTTGACAACCATTTTTGTCTGGTCCAGAGGTGTGAGATTTCATCTGCTGAATGAGGATCATTGCTTCATTGGTTCAGCATAACTTAACAATTCCATCATTAGGATAGTGCATTAACTTCATCTTTCTAGAAGCAAGTTGTTTGGTAACAATAAATTTGCAAGGAACAATTGCTTTCTGTACTGATTGTTCATATTTTTATTGTGTTAAATTGTGTAATTAATCTTGAGATTAAGAGATTATACTAAGTGCTCAGCATATACATACATACAAAATAGAATGTTGAGTGAGAAAGCTAATGGACAACACATCTTGAGAAAATGACCTGCCAATTTTGAGGAGGCAGCCTGAGAAAGAGGATTTGTTAATCAATTAGACTTAAATTAGTGCAACTTTGCAATGTGCAGGGATCTTGCCCAAACATCTGAAGACAAAAAAGTAAAATAGTAATTTTTAAAATAAGTCTTCCTTGGCATACTTAGTCCAGCATCGGATGTTAAAAAACCCTTCATCTGCCATCAAGACGTTCATCCCACTCATGCTATTGATCTGACGTAAAGAGTAAGATAATGAGAGGAGAGAGGCTTGTCAATAATATTTTACATCTTATTAGGTTAAAAATCTAGCTCATCTTCCAGCAATAAAAACAAAATAGCATCTACGTAGTCAGAATGAATGAATCCAAATGATTCCAATGAATCCAAAGTTACACACCTGCACAGCTGATACTTAAGTGCTTTCAAGAGGGATTGTAATGAATTTAGAGATGCTACTGAAAGACATTGTCAGTCCTGATATTTATTCATTAAAGCAGTTCAAAAAGCTGTTTCACTGAAACACAAACATTTCAGATAATTTTTTGTCCAATGATTTCAAATAAGGGTTTTATCAGCAGCAGTTTGAATTTTGTATTAAAACAAAAGAGAGAGAAAGAACCTGAATTTTACAAGGGACAGAGGCAGGAAAGACTCAGTTTAGTTCATTCCTCAGCTTCATTTAGTTAATCTGGTGTCTTTATTTTTATTTTTTTTTTAAATAAAAAATGTCCAATTGCTTTCACTTCACAGTTTGAACCCTCAAGATTTATTCACAGAGCGCAAGACGTGTTTTCCACATGGAGTTGCTTGAGGGATTATAGGGAAAAAAACTGGTGCTTTACTCCAATTAGCCAAGCAGAGCCGAAGATAAAGGACTTCTGAATGTCTGACTTAGTGCCTCATACTTTTAAACACTCTCTCTCAACAGGCTGAGAGAGAAAAAGAAACTTTACAAGGTATAAATGTAAGATTTGTCAAATTGAGTGAGACAGAGGTCTGAAAGTGCATAACTCACTTGGGCTCTTACATTACCAAAAATTTCAGACTGATTTTTGCATATTTACGATCAAGTTATATTTAACTTTTTTTAAGTAAATCATCTGTGTTTTCACCTGTTTTTCTTTCCAAGGTTAAGTTTTATTAATCTTACTTGTTTGGTATTTGAGGCTATCTGAATATTACAAGTAAATTTTTCATAACTTTCAACATACCATCCTATTAACAGAGTTGGTTAATACACATCATATATGTAATTGCCAACTGTTTTGGTGGATATGTTAACTAAAATTTCAACATTTAAATTTAAAATCAAACCATGTGTTTTTAGTTTAGCAACAGGAAAAAATTCTGACATAAACTTTAATTTATTTGCTTCCTGCAAATATGTGCCCCTTTTGACAAACAACTGCAGGAAAGACCCCCATACTAGAAATTCCTAGAAACATCCATTAAATGGTTTGTGTGTGTTTGTTTGTTTGTGTTTTGGGAGGAGACTTTCGTATCTTATGTTTCTGAACAAAACTGGAAGGTTCAGGGCAACTCAGGAACTGGTAAAATGTGATTCCAATTTCCAGTATAAACCCTTTCAAGTACTCTCTGTTTGTTTAGCGTCTGTGACGACAGTGTCAGGTCTATGTCTAGTCTGTACAAACAATGAACAACAGTATGGGTGACCACTGCCTCTGCTACCTGCTAGTCAAGTAGAGAAAAAGCAAAGTAGATGTTCCTCCAAATCCTCTTTGATAACTTTCTCCCATTGCAATGAATAGTCTATCATAATTTTTTTCCTACGTTTGAAGGCATTTCAGTCCAAGACCTGGCTTTGTGCTGAAATGAGTGTGGGGAAGCCCTCCAGCAGCACCTGTGCAGGTCTTACTGAAGCCAGGGAGGCTGCAGAGCAACACTGGACCCCTGAGTTTCACCCCTTGCACTGCCTCGCCTCTGTCCCCATGTGCATGAGCCTCCCTGCCTGCTTGCAGGCAGATCTGGGGTATGCCAGGGCAGAAAGCATAAGAACACATAATAATTGCTGAAAATAAAAATGCTGAAACTCAAAGCAGTGTATCTCTAACCCTTTTTAATGAATTTTTAAAAAAATATAGAAAAACCTAGAGGAATGATTCAAACTCCCCTTTCTGTAGATTAGCTGTGTAACTGCATTCTCATGTTTCATTCTCATTCCTCTTAGAAGTGCTGTAGTAAAGCATACACGCTTAGCAAGTCACACAAGTGGAGTTAGAGTAATCAGATTCATAGACAAAATGAAGCAGGTTTTCCCTGCGCTAAGTTTCTCTTACTTACTAATGACTGTAAATTGAAAGCTCCCGATTTCTATAGGAAATAGACTGGACAATTGAGCAGCCAACTGAATTTTTTACGTAACACCTTTCATGCAAAACTTCCAAAGACAGGTGAAGAGTGAGCTATGGATGCATTCTTACATCCCAGTCAGTGCAGGAAGAGATCAGGGAAAAAGGCAAATGTAACTGATGGTGAATTTTATGGATCAGTTCGGATATTTTCTGGGAATACTTGAGACCTGAGAAAGGTAACAGCAGTGTTACCCTGAAGTGAAACCTCTTAGTTTAACAGGATAACCTATTCTATACACAACAGACAGCTTGGCAGCTCCCTCACAAAATATCTCTATGTTTGAAGTATATGAAGTGGCTACAATTGATATATACACTACATACAATTGATAGCAAGTGGCTCTAAGACTGCATTTAGCCATTTAGAGGACAGTTATGCAAAATTCCCACTGACTTCAGAGGTCCAGGATCAGGGCCATAATGACCGAAAGATAGCATTAGTCTTTTAGCTATGAAAGACAATGTTATTTTCCTCTGTGAAGAAAAAAAATAAAAATCACTAACCTAAATATCAGAAACTAAGGGGAAAATAACACCATGCATTGAAGCATTAATACCACAACCCAAATATACAGTATTGCTAAAGCTGCATAAAGCCAACAACTGACTTTCAGGGCGATGTAACAAGGAACGACCAGAGAAGACAGAACTGTGACCGGCAGGTCTGGTCGTCTGTAACCCGAGAACACCCGTAACAGCTTCGCTTGCAGATAAAACCGTTTTTGTGCTCAGCGGCGGAGCTGACAGGCTTCAATCAATGTAGAGACTGTGCCACCTTCTGGTCGTCACGCAGATGACAGCTCTTTGTATTTGTGCACGGGTCCATTCATCAACAGTTTATGCAAAACTTGTTTTGTAGGCATGCAGACACTTGTCGCAAGTGTTACGCCCTTTCCTTTTTCCTTTCCCTAAATGTCCTTTAGCAACTGCTTCCAACCAAATGCCTTATATCACTGCAACATAGCAGATAGTGCAATGTAAGGCATTGTATTTTTAGGAGGCGAAAAGAAATGGGATTTATTTATTTATTTATTTTAAATTCCACTGCTATATTGCTAATTTCCATGCAAGTCAGGGGATGCTTAATCAGCTGAATGTTGTCATAGTATCTGTTTCTTATATTCAAGTCGACTAAGCTGGAAGAACTTGCTATGACTCTGCATAACGTGCCAATCCTGTTCTGCTAATCCCCGGAAAGCTGATAAATATACAATTCTCCTCAAATTCCAAGTTGGGTAAATTCCATCTTAGCTGCCTAATTTTCCATAGCTATTCTCTAAGTCAACTGATGAGTAGAAACAGCAGGAAAGAACAGATGATTTTTATTATGTAATTTTTTTTTCCAAGGAAAATTACTTTAAAAAAATCACATCAGTTTGAATTATGTGTTCTGCTAAGTAAACCTGAGACACAGTAGACTGAGGTACAGACTTCATTCCCAAAGCAGAAATTCTGAGACTGAATTATTTGCAAATCTTCTTAGGGAGAAATACTCCTGATTTCAGTCTGGTGGATTACATGACAGGAGAGATTCTTTATGCATCCTTTCAAATAGGAGCCAGATCAGACCTACAACAGAAAGCCCTATGGGTCTTCCTTTCTCTTGATGTCCCATTTTTCCCTCCTGCCAGGCTCCTCAAATTCTACCTATTCCTATATCAACCAGTCAGTTTTTAAAAGTTCCTCTGTCGGTCTTGATCACCTTTTCTGCTATCATTGCTGGTTTTTGAGATAAGTTAGGACCCCCTAGGGAAACACTGTACCTATGCATGTTACCACTAATTGACTTCCACATTGCTTTCTAGAACTGCTGCTTTCAGCCCTCTACTCTTACGGGTAAGGACTGCGTGAATAGATTGTTATTAACTCTCCTCCTAGCCAATACAGGCAGGAGATCTAAATAAAACTCAAATATTTAAATCCACTTGGGTAATTTGGATTGCGTATTCTCAGAGTAAGTTCCCAAAACACATCTTTACAGTACTTATTTCCCATTTATTTACCATCCTTCTTCTTCGGACCTTAATAATGTAAGACAAACCCTTGGTCTGATTTGTACAGTTCTGAAACATAGCCATTGTTTTCAATTATTTTTCACGTTATAGTCTCTGATCATTTATTTTTTATGCTCAGTTATGCTAATTAGGTTAAAAGCCTCTAGTTGTAAGCAGTATTTTTCTTTCGCAGTGTTTGAAAGTGATTTTATATAGGCTATGACAATCCATGTGTTTATAAATTAACAGGATATAATATTCCAAAAGGTCTAGCCAGTGGAGAATAAAACAATAATGGTAGGTATTTTTAAAATTTCTTTTCAGTAGAAAAAAATCCTGTAAGTACAGAATAGAATTTGCATAACTGGAAATTAATGAATTATTGGAGTAGAGTAGCATACTAAGCACTGAAAAGATATTTAAATAACACACTTATCACTTTCATTAGACTTTTAAAATTGTTCTCACTGAATCTCGTAGACACACGAATGACGCTTTCAGCCATTGTCCCAGAAAATACATCAATGAAAAAATAATTCTAGCTTTTATCATAATTTAGGTGAAATCTGCGCACATAAAGATATCTATATGCCCAGTAGAGAAGATGTTAAATTGTAAAGGGTTTGATTACAAAGATGATTACATATGAATGATTACATATGAATGATGGTAAACCAGTGTTATGCATTTTTTGTGTGTCCTTAGCCGAGGTAGAGAGCTTTGCTGAGGTAACTGGAGATTGTAGCATAGGTGTATGCAATCCTAACTTTTATTTAGAGCTCAGCTTTGCATTATTACAAAGCCAGGTCACTTAAGATCTGCCTAGAATTTGCTTGCAGTAAGAGATAGTCTCCAAGGTCATTCAAGATGAAGAATCATAATGAAAGTCAGAACTTCCCAGTGAATATATTTCTGTTCAGATTTCAAATACTGGAGCAGGCTCTGCAGACTTGCCCTGAAGTGCTTTATTTCCAGTTACCTGAGATCCAAGAAAAGGTTGAGAAGTCTATAGTGATCTTAAACCCACCAGTATCATGAATCATAATGTGTCCATTTTTAAAAACGCATAATCAGAATGAAATGCAAAGAAGAAAAAATAAACATAGTGATATGAAGTGTCAATTCTGCTCACCATAGTGTGTCAGTGCTGCCACAGAATACAAGGTAAATAATCAGATCAGATGTATTCACTTAACCTCACATTCTTTGATCTGATATTTTAGTGGTAAAATGACATCTAACTGCATCTTAAAAATAGCAGCGAAGTCCTGGTCTCCCAAAAAGGAAGGAGCAAAATAGATTAATTTTTTCAGGATTTTTTTTTCTGCTGTCCCCAGATTGCACAGTCTCTCAGGGTGGTGCTTGTGACTCCAATTTCCATTTCCATCGGCACATCTCTCCTTGTATGGGGGACTGGCTTTTCTCTCTGTGCAAACTTTGAAGTCAAAGTGTCCCTAGACAAAACTTACTGTGCCAGGTGAGACAGAAGGTGGTGCATGGTTACTAGAACTGGGAGAAGCCTACCCATTGACATTCAGGATGCTGAGAGTGGGCCTTCATCAATCTGGATAAAGAAAAGCTACAGGATGCATCTTCGAGCATCATGCAGGACTTTTAAGGTAAATGAGAAAATTTTCAGGTGGAAAAGAAGGAATCAACTCATTAATCTTGGATCACTGGGGATGCAACCGGAGGTAGCAAAAGAGCTCAGAACTCTTGTCTTATGTTTGTTACATTTTAAAAAATACACAGTGGAAAAATAAACAGAAAATCCCCAGTATGACAAAATATTTTATTTTCAGCTTTCCATCACAAGAGATCTGAAATGGTGAAATGCTATACAAAGGTAAAGTATGCCTACATTGATTATCTTTGTTTTATTTCATCTTTTTTTCTTAAAACTGAAATAATCCACTCTTTGTTGTTGTTGTTTAGTTCACATTAAAGAAAAAAAAATGCTCTGTCATGGTTTTTTTTAGGTTTCCAGGTAATCCACGACATTTGACAGAGCACCGTAAGGAAAGGCCAGAAAGCATGCAGGGATTAATGGCACTTTTGCCAAGTGATGAATTCTGTGGGCCTGGAAACCTGGCATTTTGCATTCTGTCAAGATTAGAGCCATTTTTAAGCTGTTTAACTTGTGATTATTTTCTCACATCTGTTTCCCTGAAAACTAATTGTAGATCTGAAGTTGCTGGTTTTAAATAATTCATAAAAACATAAATCCAGAGGAAAGAGGCAAAGGTGTACAGGAACCCACTGAAGTACAAAGAAAAGGGTCAAATCAGCTGCAGCTATCTGAGCACTTCTTCTACTCCTAAAGTACTTAATTAGTCCTGTCTGACTGTTTGGCCCTGGGTTGATTTTTTCTTTCATGAGAGCTGTTGACCTGATGGTATATTAAAACACACTCAGCTGTAGCTTCAAAATGGTTACTGAAAACATTTGTAAACGCTGTTGTTTTGGCAAAAGGGAAAAAAAATACAGACTAGCTAGTGAAACTCATACATTTATAATTTTTTTTTCGTGTTACTGAATAGCCTTTTAGCTCTACCAATTACACAGATCTGCTAGACAACGTAATTTAATGTAGGCAACAAAATGCCCAGAAGACCCTTATCTATGAAAACAAGAGCTTCCACAAGTTTTGGAGGGTCTCCCAACCAGGCAATTAATTGAGCTAATTCAACTAAGCCTTTATGAAGTTTATAGCTTCTGGAATTATTGCTGAGCTTACAGAAGCATTTTAAAGATTACATCCTCAAAACTTCTAGATCAATTATTTTACAGTAGGAGTAGATCTCTTGTTTTAAAATGCCTCTTTGTGCTGATCTATCATTTTTCCTAATATAAGCTATTTTTGCAGAACTAATTAGTAACTTATGCCCTGGAGAAAATTCTGTCTGTTGGTTGGTCCTCTTAGAAAAGAAAGAAAAGGGGGGAAAAAAGAATTTTTACACTTTTATTTGCAGGAAGAAAGTCATCTTCTGTGACGATAAGGCCTTAGAAGGAAGAAAAGGAAAAACCCCAAACAACCCAGACCCAACGAAGCTGCAGCTACAGCTGTTTTGGAAGGGGAAAGGATTATTTTGTTTTGCCTGTTTGCTAGTTCAAGGCTTTCCCACTAAGAGCTGCTGAAAATGAGCATTCCTATGATCATTAACACTGCCCTCCTCTTAATAATTTGGATGTGACTTCTCTCCCCCCTCAGCATGGTACCAAGCCGGCTCCCGTTTTATATTTTGTTGTCGAAAGGGAAGCTGTCAGGGTTGACATTCTGAAATATCCATCTGGCTCCTTAAATGTTATCATGTCTCTTTTGTTTTCCCAAGTCTCCGATGAGAAGATGTTTGTCACTTAATTGCTGCTGAGGATCACAGATGATGGTTTATAGGTTTAGGCAAATTGCAGGCAGCACTTTGTTAACAAACGGTAGAGCACAATGGTACTTCATAATTATCCTATAGAGCTCAATTGGCCCTTAACGGCACCTGCATGTACAGCATCAGGGAGCCTTGTTTCAACACAAAAGCTCCTTCTTGTTAATTAACCTGTGTGCACTTGTTACAAATGAAACCTATTTGTTTCCACTTAATATATTTGCAGCTAGTTTAAATATTCATTTATTATTATGCTTGTTAACTGAGGAGTGGAGAAGAATAGTTTGGATCACTTTCATTAGTATGCATTGAGCTTAAAAGAGGTAGCAAATAGACCAATATGTCAACTGTGTTCCTTTGTGCTTTCCTTCTTCCTGCTCTGTAGGCCCCCAAATTAGGCTAACAAAGATGTATATCCATTGCTGATTGAAATAATACAAAAGAAATAAGAAGTATAGGAGCCTCTGCAAAAAATCAACAATTTCTCTGAAAGGGGCTTTGTACCAAATGACAAATACAATTCATTCTAGGTGAAAAATACCTTTTATTGCATATTAAAGTGAGTTGGATGCACACACACACACAGATTTTATTTGTATGTAAAAAGCTGCAAAATAAAATTGAATCCAGTGTATTTAAATGTTAGACCTTTATTCATGCTACTCTAGCACAGATGCCTTTTAATCTTTAACCAAAGAATTTACTTCTATTTTATCCTTATAAGTACAGCAACCATTGCTCTTTAACTGATAGAAATTATGTAGAAACTGATAAAAATTATTGTGTGTTTATTGGAGACTATAAGTATCTATAAAAGACCACTTTTTGCTTGACTTTTTGAATTTGTTTCTAAAGTATATCACTGCAAGGAAATCTTATCCAATACAACAGAGTTCTCTCTGAAAGTAAGCACAAGGGATGATCGTCATCTTTAATTAGTTGTTGTGAATCCTGAATAATCTCATTTCCTTCTAAGTGATTTACACCAGTAGTGCTGACAGTAGGATCAAGTCCAGAGAAGTTGCCCCTTCACACCATGGTATTAGCAGGTAAACGTATTAAAGGTAGATGGAGGAGCGGGAAGCAAAATTTAGGCTGTACAGCACACAGGAAACTGTTGAAAAAACACTTATGTATTGATGTAAGGTGCATTCCAACAGCTGCTAATCAATTGCTGTGATGCTTCTGCTTTAAAATTGGTCAAATAATGCATTTTAGAATAGGTCAATACTGCCTCCTACTAGAGCAATATATCTCATTTGTTTCAATTCATCATGATCATATATTCTGGCTGTTTTATTTAAAATTTCAGCTTGCCAAGGGGAATTAATAACACAGATTAAATTGTAAGTTACTTGTATGATGAACGCTTAGAAGAGATATGAGTCAATATGGCTCAATAATGCAACAATTAAATAGGGAAAGGAAAACTACACAGTTAAGTTGTATGTGTGCATGTGTTGTGTTTGTGTGAATATATATATATATATTTTTTTTTTTTTAAGAAGGGAATTCAGTTTTTGTGGGACCTGCCAGATTGAGAATCAAACTGGTTCAAATATACTCTCATCACAGAATAAGTGTGATGGATTTTGTAGCAGAGGAAGCTTCAGCATGTCATCCTTCTGAAAAACCTCGCTTTTTCTGTAGTGATAATATCTTTAAGAATCCTATGTTAATATTTGCTTCCTTTAATCATGGTTTCATTGCTGAGGCTTCTAATACGTAAGTGTAGAAATGGCCCCTATGATGTACATGTTCTAGGCTATAGATGGCACTAAATCAGCAGCCACTTTTGGTTGTTACTGATTCACAATGGATTTCAATAGTTAGTTAGAAGTGAAAGTGCTTGTCAGGTCAATGAACATTCACAGCCCTAATGAACATCGTTCATCTTCCAGGACCCCAAATAATTGCAAGCCTCCAGGATGAGTTCTTTAGTTATTTCCAAAGCGGGTGGGATACCGAGCCATTATTTTTGCTGCTTCTCTGTTTTTGTGATACTCTCATGCCTCCTGGCAATTTGCACAGTTACAAAAGCATAGAAGACCCCACTGCACCCAGCATATATGGCATCTGTTTTTTTCAGGTCCACAACAGAATCTGAGAGAATCAAAAGAGAACAACTTCCAGCAGTCCAAACTATGTCTGTCACTATTATAGTGAGCTATATTTTATTCCCTTTTCATCCTTCCCAAATGCATCCTGCTAGTGAGCAGTTTCACAGCCTCTCTTTAGGTATACTTGCACAATCCCTAGACTAGATCACTGGGCTACAGCCCTCTGTTTTTCACCTGTGAAAAAGCGGCAAATCCAGATGTATTTGGCACCTGCAAGGCCGCTTCTTCAAAACAGAGCATTATTTATTCATTGCAGAGTACACAGCATTCTGAGAAGGGAGATAAAACAGCAGAAGACCTATTTCTGAATCTTGCTTATTCCTGTGAGTTTTGTCAACTTCTCTCTTTCTTTTTTTTTTTTTTTTTTTGGAGTGGACACCCCTTTCCTAGCCTGGGAGATACAGACAGTTGCTTCTCCTCCTACTTTCACTGCCTCCCTGCAGCACTTTCTTATGTCTAAATACTCCCCATACCACCCTTTTTTAGTCGGGGATTTATTTCTTTTCTAAACAATTTAATTTTCTTTTCCTCTGAGGCTTTGGTCAGGGAAAATAACACCTGTTAGCCTGACTGGAGACAAGCAGGTGCCTGTCTCGCACTTAATAGCTCCCTACCTTCTTCCTTGTCACTTGGTATTTCTCTGGAGATAGCTCATCTCTGTCATTGTTTTGTTTCTAGCTTGGTTTTTCCCTAGCAGCCTCTTTGATTTAGGTCTCTGTAGTCAGGTGGAATAATATCAAGCTAGAAAATGTAGGTACATATTGCAGTCAGAGAAAATAATACTGCTATCTCCTTCATTGGCCTCAGAGGAGTTTATAACTCGGAAGATAAAGGAAGTGGGAAGCACTTAAAATAAAACCTGTGTTCCAGAAGGGGATTGTAAGGTAGGATTTTTGTTAAGACAGGAACCTGCTGTCCCTTAAATATCTCACTGGTATGTTTACCACTACCAGTGGTACAAGATCGGTCTTATTTTTCATCTCACTGTCATGTCAGATTCTGCAGTCCTGCACCTGTCCTCAACTGTCCACTCCAAGCTGTCTCTACAGTCATGAGTAGTCTTTTGCTCACCTTGGCTCCTTGGTTTCACACCTTCAGCATGTGAAGCTGTTCCCATCATATTCACTATTACTATCAGTCACAAAGCCCATCTAGGTGTCTATTCTGCCACAACCAACCCCAACATGACCACGATCTCATCTATGTGCTTCCTCTGTCCACCAGTTTTCCTTCGTGTTAGGAAAGGTATAAACTGCGCCGCATCTGTTTTAAGCATTTTTCAGCCTTTTTCCTGTAAGGGCTGCCCAGCTGATACTGACCAAAGAAGAATCTCATGGCAGGTGGTGATGCTACAGCAGTGTGAGTCATTGAGAGGCTGGAAGACTGCTAAAATGCTGCATTATCTTGTTACGTGCCAGCTTTTTTAATGACATGCACAGCCCCTGGTCTCATTTGCTGCTGCATCTATTCAGAAACCAAGTGTCTATTGTAAGAGCGTACTGCAGCCACTCAGCTGTGCAGTCACAAGGGTTAGAATTTGCCTGGACACTGGAAATGTGCTTCATCTTCTTGCAGAACTACTTGGCATCACTAACCACTGTGTGGGAAAAGTACCCCTTCTTTTCCTTCTACCTACTAAATTAACACAAACACAGCCCTATTATTAAGATTTGCAATTCTGCTCCAAAGGGACCTCTGAAAATAAATATTTTCTTCATTAATCAAATATAGGTCATATAGGTCTTGGTTCTTAAAACCTGTATATATTGTGTTGGTATGGAGCTGCCCTTATCAACACAACATACGCAGAGAAAAATAAGTGCTTCCACAACTGAATTCACTGCTGGTGAGCTTTCGTGTAGTAAATAAATCATTTTGGAAAAGTAAAATTCAGAAATATAAAAGCTTGAATTGAAATCCACAGAGTGGTGTTCTGGATTTAAACCCCTCCCAGAATATCTGAACAATGTTAAATACTTCGTTATCAACAGTGTGATTAGAACAACAGTCACCAGAGCCAGTTTACTGAGGGGGTCACATCGCCCCAGCTGCCTCATCTGAAATGCTTAGGAGAGGAATGTGTTTCATATCCCAGCAGCTCAGGGGTCCTGCTCAATGAAGAGCCAACATCAGCCTAAATTCACACCCTGAAATCTTCTTTCCAGATTCAGATAAGTGCATTGTATCGCTTTCAAAAAGCAGTCTTTCTTGCAAAAATATCTTCACAGCACCTTTTCCCTTTTCAGTGGCTAGGAGACACACTTCAGAGAAGCCATGGATTTCATTCCCCTTCTATTGGCTGAGGTTCAAACCCACCATTCCCACCTCTCAAGGGATGCCCTAATCAATGAGCAACCATCTGTTGGGGTTGAGGGCTTGCTCCACTTCCCTTACTGGTGTCCTCCTACTACACAGGAGGAAGATGTCATGACTAATTGGGCTCAGTAGTTAACTCACTCACCTGAGATTGGGGGAGATTCTGATTCCTACTCCTGGTTCGAAGATTGGTTCTGCAGTAAGTAAAATGCACTCTGTGTAAATAAGTTTTCATACCTTTAGGTACATTAATAGCTGTAAGTGTAGTGAACTTTGGGTGAACATCTACAAATATGTATTAACACGTATAAGTGCATGTGTTTATATACTTGCATATAAAGTTAACACCCCAAAATCCATTTACTATATTGACAATAAAACCAGTAGACAATAATCCAATTTTTAAAATCCTAGTAAATTTTTTTAAATTTTTTTACAAAAATTCCAGTGTTTTTTAAAGATATCATGTCTATATAGGAAAAAAAAATTATAGCCAGGCACAGAAAATAAACTGTCAGGTTTTGATTAGTAAAAAATGAAATGAGATATTGGTTTTCAATTGACAAGATGAAAAAGACTGCAATATGTAAATAAATGAATATTTTGTAGGGAAGAAGTATATATCAGCGCAGGCTATCTTTTTGTTAGAATAACATTACTTATTCAAGCTAATGTCAGAAAATTTATTATTTTACAAGAATATGGGAAATGTGGCATGACAAAAGCTGAGACATTTTTCTCTACAAGAGACAACTGCTGAGTTGACATTCTGCCTATAAAGTCCCATAGATAAAACACTGAGAGTTGGTAAGTATAGGCTTTAAGTTATTATATGTGACTCGTTTTGTTGTATAATTCGATAACTTCCTCTTGGAAAGACACTGGAGTTGAAGTCCTTCATTCTGAAAGAATTATTTGTATTTTAAGTGAATAAAATAGTTTTAACTTTTCTATGTTCTCTTGGTTATCGCATACCTCATTTTTAGGCATTAACCTACTATAATGTGGTTTTATTAACCCTTTGGACAGCTGGGTGTTATGACTCTTTAGATATCAGTTTGGACTGTCACATGGTTGACTTAGCACCAGTGGGCACTTCACAACCATGGATTCATTTTCCTCAATTTGTTAAGTGGCTAATTATAAAGGTTCACAAAAGAATTGACACAAGGGAAGGAGACAGCCACACTTCCATCAGCAGCCCCACGAGACCTGTACAAATGTCGTTTGTAAAACAGAGCATAAATTAAACAATGGCTATAATAAGATCTAGGGGCTGGTGGATAATGAAAGAAAACTTCCTGTGTAGATGCAAAACAGGTACTAAATGGGTTGTTTTTATGTTTGACAACAAGGCCCTTATGTAACTCTTCATGAATTCAGAGTCTGCCATTAAGGTAGTATTCTTGGACTAGACTAGATGGTAACAAGCTAAATAAAATGACTACTATTTATTTTGTGTCCTTTGCTGTGATTTCCAATTTCATTTCCATACTGTAGTATATCAATAAGATTTTTTTAAAGCAGAGTATGCTGTATGCACTGTTTCCCGAATAAGAAGATACTTAGGAATTTGTGGGTAGATATAACTGCAAAATGAGCAGTGTTTTATTTTAAGAACAAACTCGATTGACGTGTGAACAAATCATTTGTTCTATCTACAGTCGTCAACTCCTTATTATGAATAGCTGAATTTAAACTAAAGAATAAATTTAAGCAGCAGCCTTTTCCTTGCCTGCAAGATTTATATACAGCAAATTGGACTTACTTTATTTTGTCGGTTTAAGTATTTAATGAAATTGAATGAAAGTCTTTTTTGTGCGTGTGCTGTTTCTCCCTTTCACCATAATACAGCTACTCTCTATGCATAGTGTTTGCATCATTATGTAAGACATTTGCAAATATGTATGATGTGTTTGCCTATGGGAAAACTGGCTCTTCTAAAGTATTCATGAAAGATGAATTAACAGTGCTTTAGGTATGATGAAGAGATTCATAGCATAGTCTATTATAATGCTGATACTAAAAAGAAAGCTCATCATTTAATAAGAAAAATGTTAATCTTTTACAATCATGGTAATATATTTTATTTCTGAAAATGTCTTCAACCATTGTCTTCTTATTAGCTATAATTTTAATTTATCATTTAGGCTGATATCTAGATAATAGTCAGGACACCATTGTGCTTACATTGTACAAAGGCAGCATCCCTACCAGAAACTCCTTTGTGTCTATTTACTTTCTTCTTCCAAGTTTCTTTCTTCCCTTGATCCCACCCTTCTCTCCATAATGTAGACCTCAAGCATATCTCCTCCAGGATGCTGATACGATACTTTTGCCAAAATTAAAAAAAAAAAAAAAATTGCCAGGATGATGCAGTCCCTGATTTTCTCTGACCACCTGGTCAGATATGCTAGCAACCTGCCTACAGGAAGCTATGTTTTGTAGCTACATTTGCCATTTAAGCTTTACTGGCACATATACTGGGTTTCCCTGTCTTCGCCTATGTTGTATGATCAGCTGAAGTCTCAAAGTTGACCTGTAGCCGAAACTACACAATTGTCCCCCCAAGCTGATTCCTGCACTGACTGAGTCCAGAGCAGACCAGCTGCCCCCCATAGCAAAGATGCTCAGACACAAGCTGGCAATGACTTACCTTCAAACACAGTCACATAAACAATGCAGAAATAATTAGCTTGAGCTGCTACTTCACTCTGAAGAGAAAAATATTTGGTAGAGCTATCAAACTGCAACTCTTGTTGCATTTTATGGAGACATGCACTGGGACAGGGGAAAAGAGCTGAGGAGGATTATATCAGGCAAGGACAGACAGAAATCAGAGATCAAATCCTTTATTCTCAGATAAGTATGGTCCTTGCCTATTTATCTTTCCTTTTCTGTGTGTATCTCACTGCCATCTTCTGAAGTCTTGCTGCTACCACATCCCTACATCCATTGTTTCTCAGACTAGCACTCCAAATTTCTAATTCACTTATTTGGAGTTTTTTGTAATCCGCACCAATATCCTGCATGTAATCTCCTAGGTCATGTACAACAGTCAGTGTGAACATCCTCTGTGGAAGTACCCTGCAGTTAGATACATTTTATTACTTAAACAGAAGGAATTTATAGAAAGTGTTGGCGTCCACGACATTTTAGTCATTAGTAGGTATGGATTCACAGTCTGTAGCTGAGGAGATACCCAGATTCAGGACCCTGTGCAGCTGTAGTCAAAGCAAAATGTTTCATCCCACAGGTGTTTGAGGCAGTCTGCAGCAAGACCTAAAGTTTCTCATGGCACACCAGGGCACTAGCCAGTGCTTAATCCCTCATCTGGGAGCTGTATTCTCAGGTTTTCTCACTTCAGAATTTCTGAAACATTAAGAACTTCAACTTTTTTTTTTTACTAAGATCCTGAACACCTATTTTAGGTGTGTTATCTTCCTGCATTAATTTCACTTATGACTGTTGTTTCAGAAAACAGAGTGATTCATGCTTCACAAGCACATTGGCCCCAGGCACATTTGTTGCAGAAAATACAGAAATAAATAACAAAAGTTCATTCATTGCATTACTTCCTTCATCTTCATGTTTTCCTATTCAGTATTATATCTGAATACCCTATTCTGCTGGTTCCTGTTGCTCAGCTGCCCATTATGCTGTCACACCATTATGTCACATGCCATTATATTGTCAATAATAGTCTTGGGTAATAAATATAAAAAATCCTTACAGTTTAGTTTGCCTTCTGGTTCTTTTTCCCATCACCTTTTCTGGTGGCCATACCAATGTTTCCTCACTTGTCAAGGAAGGATGCAGTGGTAAAAATCCGAGCAACCTAATAGGTGCATCTGACTTTTAAGGACTCAAGTCATCTTAACTCCTGTTAAAGCATGTTTGTTTTAGGTGAAGATCATCTTTCCCTTAGAAGACAGGGTCAACATGATATCCCAGTGTGGCTTTAGACATAGCTACCAAGTTTTACATCTTTTGTTTGGTTACACTGGAAAGTTTTTTCACTCCATCTTTTGTCAGATAATGAAAGGCAACTATTGGAACTAATGAAATGACTGCCATAACCTAGTGCGGTGATTTTTTTTGTTTTGTTTTGTTTTGTTTTGTTTTTAAATGCTGTGGCCTAAGGGGAATAGAATGATACCAAGTTTTGATTAAAAGT
Source organism: Patagioenas fasciata (assembly GCF_037038585.1). Lineage (NCBI taxonomy): Eukaryota > Metazoa > Chordata > Aves > Columbiformes > Columbidae > Patagioenas > Patagioenas fasciata. The sequence continues at coordinate 46,969,787 of NC_092520.1, forward strand.
CTACATGAACAAGATTTCTGGACTTATTCTGCAAAGTAAAATAGAGATCATTCACAACTGCAGGTACGATGTCACTATCACAATTTCGTGAGAATATCTTATATGTGAAGGCAGTTTGATGTCTGCATAACACTTTATAAGTGCAGTTACAACATCAACATGCATGGTTGTTCTAAATGAATACACAGACTTGACAAATAATTGCACAAACACTTCTGTACATTGTCCTGAGCCTCTATAAGATTAGGAACTGAAACCAAGAGTTTTTTTGTAAAATTGAACGCTCACTGCCCTAAGTTACATGGATTCATGCCACTTTTTGTATATATATTCAAAATAAACGAGTTTACATTTCTAAAGGGTAAAATATTTATCATCCAAATTAATAAATCTTTCATTAAAAATAAATTCTAAATTTTCTCCAGGTAACATTTCCATTACCATCAGTAATGGATTATGTCTCAGTTTTGATTCTTTTTTTTTTTTTTTATGTGTGTGTAATGTCTATCCTATCCATTTTAAATTTTAAGCATAACAATCTTTCCCCCTCTATTTGAATCAGGCTGTTATTAAGGGATTGAAGTTTTCTATTGAATGAAGCAACCCAACTGCTTTTCATGACAAAATTGGTAATTAGAAGGCCAATTTAATGGTGAATCAGGCAGAAATATTCAAACCATGACAAATGACTTTAATAATACAGCTTGCAATGCTTGAACAGAAATAAATTTCACTTCTGAAACTCTCGCCTTTTTCTCTGCCTGCCTGGAAGATAAAACTGTCCAGGAGGTGTTCTGTACCCTTTATTCAGTAAAGCTTTTACTAGAACTTAAGCAGGCCAAATAGCTTGCAAATGCAAAAACATCATTCAAATTCTTACGTTTTTGTTTGTTTTTTTTTTTTTTTTTTCCTGAACGTAGGCTGTGTTGAGAATTCTGTGTAAGTCAAAGATTTTTTTACATCCTGCTTAACCACTGCAATAGTGTTTTATTGTTTTATCTGTGACTTGAAGCATTAGCAATAGTCTACATTGGCTTCAAAACCGAAAGCTAATTTCAGTGTTTGTCATAAGTTTGTTAAGACCACATGCATTCCACAGTTTGAAAAATTTCATTATTCTGTCCATGCTGGGGCTTCGTAATTGGATAGTAAGGATGTTCAAAGACTAATTTAGTGAATTGCACAATATTTTAAATGGAATTATGCAGGTTTATGGGGCCTCAGGGGATTGAGCTAGGAGCCTCTTGAGAAAATCTGTTTATCAGTAAATGATATTAGCAGCTTTCACCTAGCTTTTGTCTTCATTAAATTGCTGCTCTTCCAATTGAGGGTCACATCTGAGGACTGCTTTGATAATTTGTCATTATTGTCTTGTTTATTGGAGCATAAAGTTGATACAGCAAAGGTTGTGCAGTTTATATACAATGTGCAACGAAGTTTTTCCTACCAACCCTGACAATTCTTTTTCATAACAAAACATGTCAGGACAAGAAATTGTAACTTTCCCGGTATTCTAATATATATATATTAAATCAGCACACCCTGAATGTTCATTTCCTAATTTAATGTAAAGCTTTATACTCCAGGTTACATCAAAGTGTGTTTTCTTTCTGTCATTTTCAACTGCTTGTCTGAAAGTTTTATTTTGAACAATGAAGTAAAATTTTGTTTTCTGTTTATGTGCCCCTTTCCCAAATATAGTCTGTGTAAACATGACCAAAGTTTACCCCAAGCTATTGAAAGAAGTTTTCCGTAAAATAGTGCATATAGCAGATTCAGTCTATATTTTAAAGCATGAAGTCCACATCTACGTTTGTGGTTTGTTTTTTTTTTTTTGTACAGCAAAGAATTTCAGTGAAATGATATTTTAATGCTTATATTTACAGGAAAGTTAGTTGTAGACATAGGCAGGCTGTGTCATCCAGTTATTTGTTTCCTTTCGTGTCATCAGCACTGTATAAATATTTTTTTATCTAACAGAAACTATAGGTGAGACACAGCAATTCTATGAAGTTTGTACAGATTGGGAGACTATTGACCTGACCAACTTTAGACATGTTTTCTTCAGGCCACCTGTCTGTGAGCTATGTACCTTTTCAAACTTTATTTATATATAGAGGTCATATACTTTTTATAACACATATGAATTAGGCTTATTTAAACCACTTGAAAAGACTTGGCAGTCTTGCTACATTTTTTTGTGCTTAAATACTCCTGCAGACTAACATAGAAGTGGAAGAGCATTCTTCTTGTTATATTTTTACCAGTTTCCTAAAAAAAAAAACACTTGAAATTCGGAACTGAAAACTATGCAGGTTTGAAACAAATAAACCTCCTTTTTTCTTTTTTTTTACTTTTTTTTTTTTCTACTTTCTGGACAAACACTAGTCATCAGCATCAGTTGATGACCACCATGTGGTCTGGAACCTTCCTTACACAAAATTTTTCCTTCGCAGAGAGCTGTGCCTGGAAAGCAATTTGAACATCAGAACAGGTTGGATGGTTTTATGAGATTTCAGTGTTCAAAGCAAGAGATTTCAGCCTCAGTTCTGTGTTGTTGTGAAGAGGACTCAAGTGTCAAAATAAACTCAGGGCCAAAGCCCTGTCCCTGCTCATGATCAGAGTAGATCCTTCATCTCAAAGGCAGAGAATATCGAACTACCACTCCAGCCTGTAGGTCATACTTTATTGTCATACAGAAATACCTTGTTCATCTTGACCACAGGCTTTCAGCTCACCCTTCTACCCTTCTGCTTTCTCTCTTCTTTCTCCATGCACTGTTCTCCTTCCCTGCAGGATAGTTGTGCTTTTTTTTGACACACTAATATTTTTATATCCCCATTTTCCCTCTCAATTTACCTCAATGAGTTTCACCAACTTAATTTATTTTACCTCTCGATCCTCTGTTATTTTTGCCGTAACAGTCCTCTCTTCCTACCTATTGTGGACATTACCCAAAACCCCAACAATTTCAGTGGAGTCAATATGCAACTTTTAATAGAGCCATAAAGGTGAAGATTGTACCTAAGAGCCTTGTGTCTGGACTACATCAGTAGTTCAATGAATATTTTTAGTTGTTCTATATGCTCGTGTGCACAACTTTGTCTTAAACATTTGCTGAACTTCCTCCTTGATGTTTCCATGTTATGTTCTCATGTTGCTGCAGGCCCAGTTTAAGCAAGAGAAGGAACTACTTAAACTTAAATTGTATGTCTCAGTAGAAAGTTGTATATTACTTATTCTGAGTGGGAAACCACTTGTTATTAAGAGCTTGGGATGTAAATAGCAAGAACATCGTATATGTGGGGTCCTAGGTATGTAATTTGGTACAGATACCATAAAAAAACTTACGGGAAAATGCAATTGTTTCATTATACCTTTATTTGGAGCAGAGTAAAACCAGTCCAGGTGGTTCACACTCTTGAGTATTTTCAGAGATCTTTCTCTCTACAGTGACTGTATGAGGAACTGCAACACACGCATCTCACTAACTAGTAGTTACAAAACATTTAGGAAGGAGTTAGCTGGTTCAGATCCAGTCCATTGTTTCTGCAGCTTTACCTTTCCTCTGAGAACAAGAGATCCTCTTCTCTATTTATTTTTTCTCTTGGTGAGGTATCAGCTTTAGAAAGAGAGCAAACAAAATGGACCTCTGTATCTCAGTGACTGCTTGTGTGTTATGCGTCCAGATTCATTATACAAACAGCTGCAACCATTGTGGCCTAAAGATACCAAATTCTTTCCCCTGTAGATGCCCTATCCCTGGAGACATCCAAGGCCAGGCTGGATGGGGTTCCAAGCAACCTGATCTAGTTGAAGATGTCCCTGCTCATTGCAGAGGCATTGGACTAGATGAACTTTGAAGGTCCTTTCCAACCCCAAATATTCTATCATGATGATTTTACTTTGTTATTACTGATAACAGACTTACGTCGCTTTGGACTGACATCCATTTTAAATGTTTCTGAATCTTACACACTTTGCTACATTGAATAACAACTTCTATAGAAGCTGAGTTGGTCAGGAGCTGAAGAGATCGTATAACCTTTCTGGGGTGAGTGCTCCAACCATCATAGGTCGAAGCTTCTTCCATGTAGCTCTTAGGAGAAAAAAGCCAGCCAGCTCTTGTTGCCCTAAGGAACTTAAGCAATGCAGGGTAAAAAGTGAGGCAGTGGTCTCAGATGCCCTCAATCACTTCTTTGTATAGGTGCCTAACTCCAGGGAAGGCCAGGATTTCAAATATTTCTTTCCCTTTTGTATTTCTCCTTGGCTATTTTATGCATTGAACTCTTCCTCCTTTTCCCCTTATAACTTACCAATATGCTGCTCTTGTGAGTTCTAATCTTAAAGACTGAGCATTTCCCATCCCATTGTGAAAAAAAACTTCAGAGTATAACTTGATTTTGTGAGTATTATACAGGGACCTAGTATATGAAAAATAAGCATGGTATCACTGAGCATCATGACATTGCAAAGCTTTTCCCAATCTGATCACCACTGAACACATGGCATGGCAGTGACTCCTACGGATTCAGAAACTGAGTCAAATCCTTGTTATCACAAGGGATATTTGTCATTTATGACCCTTTATATGATACCAAAGGCATGTCTAGACAACAAAAAATTATGACTGAAGTTACTGCAGGAGATCCCTGTGCTGGCTTTGGGACAACTGGCTCTTGTGCCAAGAGTCATGTAGTTACGGCAGAAGGGAGTGGAGTCCAAATCAGCCTTGGGGAAATTTCTAGCATTTAGGTTATCCTGAGCTCTGTGCTGCTGCAGTCACTACTGTAACCACACCAGCTCAGGTATCGATACAAGTACAGGCCCAAGGCTGACAGGTATACATTTGGTTGCAGTGCCATCATAACAAAGACAGCTGCCAGGGTCCCATCAATGTGGCAATGGAACCAGCAGCTGAGACAGACCTAAAAACTTTACTCATGATGCAAACTTTTCCCTTGGGCTGAAACAGAATGAATGTGGGGCTAAGATTCTATCTGCATAATGTTATGTTTGATTTTGTGGAACCAAAACATACAAAGGATGTAATTGGCCTGATACCATCTTCTCTGGAAGCCAATTGGTTTGATGGTAAGTGGGGAATGAGGGCAGAAGTAGTCTTCAGTGGATAACTCTTTAAGCACAATGAATTTAAAAACAGACAAAAAAGTCTAGTTAGACTACATACCTAATTTTTATGTGGCCCTAAAAGAGGTAAAAGAAATTTTACTCACTGTCCCATACCATTTTGAATAAAAAGCTGGATTGCAGATAAACCTGAAATGAAGCCTGTCTACTTTGTCTGCAACTTTTATGAAAGGATGCTCACGTAAATTTGATACTGCATATGCCAGCATGTCTTGTAACACTCAGTAATACATATCTGAGTCTTCAGCATAAATAATTTTCCTGTCTTATTAAAACTAAGCTAAACTATACATTATGTATGTTTTGCATGTGTGAAAACCATTTTGACATGCAGAATAAATTTTAAAAATGAAAAAAAATTAGACTATCTGCAAATATTCTGAATACCTAAATGTGAGGAGGCATAGTCATAGGTTAGAAAGGAACATTCAGCTCCAACTCTTGCTTTGAGAGAAAATTAACATATTAAATAATTTGAATATGAAAGTGAGATTATTGTGGGGGCCAATGTAGAAGTATAAGCTTATGGTTCCCAGCTGCAGTGGGGGCAGCTCAGATGTTGTGAGTACAAGGACACACACTCGTTCTACGTGCTAATCTGCTCTGTGTTTATATATGTATTTTTCAGTTCTCAGGGGACATGAAAATGGTAATGATTTCCTATTTTTGTAAATAAATGGAAATACAGACTTTCATGACAGCTGTTACTTCAAAATTGATCTAAAATATTTATGTAAAACATAGTTTTTAAAATCTTTTCACGGAAGGTGTTTTTCTTTTTTGAGAGAGACTCTGACAATTAAAAATAAAACCAAAAAGAAAGCATCAGAACCATGCTTGTTATTGTTTAGTCCGTAACAAAGACAGCCGTATATACCCTTATTGTAAGTCTCTTTTATCCAAGCAACCTTGCTTAGTAAAATTGGACAATTTATCACCCCAGTGCCTGCAGCAGTACGTGCTACATGCAAGTGATTAGTTTGCCACTTCAGCTACCAGATTTGATGCACCTCTAAGAAACTTGTAGTCAGAATAAAAAGGTCAGTGTGGAGCTTAAACTAACTCTTGGGGACCAGGTGGCCCAGAGGACTAATAGTGGGTTATAGTGTCTTCTGCCCATCTCAGCAGTACCTGAGATCTGGTTAGCACCTGAAGGTTGTTCCTCACAACAACCCAGGAGAGTATTCTGTTGCACTTTAACACAGAAGGTAGAAGATACAGTGTTAGCTGTTAGGCTTATGAGATGTTCAGATGTCCCACGTGGTCAATACGGATGTGGTTGCCTATTTTACCCTCCTGCAACTGTGGACTAACAAGAGGAGCCATGTGTCTAAGTTAGACACTTAACCCTGGAAAAAATTAATACGTGCTTCTGGTTGTGATTTCTGCACTTAATCTCAGGAATTTTCTGGATCTGAAGACCATAGTCCCTTTTGAAACCTGCAGCAGGCCCCTTCTGAGGCCCACCACTCAGGCTAGCTGGGCAAACTTGCACTTCCAACACTCGTTTCATGAATACATAAGCAAATGATCTCAATCTCTGAGGCTTTTGCAAACACTGAATTCAATTACACAATGCAAAACAGTGTATAAATAACAACAGTAATTTTTAGGATGCGCCCGGCTTTATCTGAGATGAATAAATTCTTCACAAGTCCTTGTATGTTTAGAAGCACAACAAAAAGTTCTAAAAAGACTTTGCTCAGCAAGAATATGAAAAAGTAACTGGAATAATAACTCTGGCTGCCTTTGAAAGGTAACAGTGGAAGGTCTACTTGAATCCAATAACACCAGTAGTTAGACTGCACATAACTGGAAAGAAAAAAAAAAAAAGAAAAGAAACAAAGAAGATCTCTAGCTTCTAAATAACTGGAAATGAAAACGAGTACTAGTGTAATTTGTCCAGCGAGTCAATAGCAGAAAAGGGGAACTTTATTTTTTCTGAAGCTCCAATAGACTTAGGGTTAATAATCACTTAATCTTATTAAAAAGAAAACAAACACACAGAAAAGCACAGTGAAAAATTTTAGGCTGTAACTTGTCATAAATACTTTACTCTAGATCTACCCCAAACTAGAGATTTCTGAGATTTCTGGAGAGCTTTTATAAATACAAGAGTCAATAGCAGAGTTTATTAGCAGAACATAATTTCAGATTTGTGAATGTGTGGGGGATCCAGGCAGCCTGGGACTAAAATCTGAATTCCATCTGAATTTTATGTTTAGCAAATCAAAGTCATTAGCACAATTGCTTAAGCCACATTATAACTGACTGAGAAACCTAGGTACCTAATATATGTAAAGCTGATATTTCTCTGGAGGCTGCTCCTTGATTTTACAGGGACATTCAGCAATTATTATATATTCTACGGCTAAAGGCAGAAACGCAGTTGTCTTGGAAAACCTCTGCTGAAAGATCCTGAGTGCTAATCTGGTGCACTGTATCTAAGCTCATGCTTCACTGGCCACTTAGGGAACTTGGGCACAGACCTTCAGATGGTTCTACTTGGCTTCCAAGGTCTAGGCTCTACTCAGGTACTCGTTTGCGGTGGCTGCATCCTGTACCAGCTCCCTAGCTGTTCATCACTGGGTGCTTTGAGTTTCACAGCACCTTTCCTACAGATACAGTTTCAATGATGGGGTTTCCACACTGCTCATTGCCAGCTGCTTTGCAGCTCAGGTTTCTGTTTGTAAGGGCAGTCCCATCTGTTTTGTTGTGTTTATATACTGCAAGTGTTAGTTAATTTAATTTCTTCACATGACCACTGTCTGGGTAAGTTTTGGATAGTCATCTGATATTGCAGGTTTGAACTTAATCAGTACATTGTGCTACACTGAAAGCTGTATACTTGTTTGTTTGTTTTTCTTTTTAGCACCCTAAACAATAAATCTTACAACAAATTTCCTGAGATCTGAAGTTTCATTGAGAGGCATTGTATAAAAAATACTTGTCTGTGTTGCAGATCTTTAACGTTTCCATATTTAACTTCATTACAGCAGGAAATTTCTTTTGAATTCTGCTCTTTAGAAAAAGGAAGTTTTAGCCCCTCAAAGACCCAATGAATTACTAAAACAGGGCAATTTATGATCTTCCATGCATCTCTGCAAAGAAAATTCTCCCTCCAGGTAGACTCAGCCTGTCTAAGATTCAAAGATATTAGAGGCAATTTTATGAAAGGGATCATTAATTATAAGACATTAAATTTTAATAGGAGGCTTCTTTTTCCTGATATCTTACATGAGCCAAGATCAAAGTAACTCCCATATGTTGACCTAGTAAGCATGTTAACTGAGAAGACCAGCTTCTCTGGATACTTGTCTGTCCTTTTTAACCTCAGATAAATCACACAAGTGATGTGTTTTAGGAGAGTGTTCATTTCAGTGTCACATATGTAACCACAGAGGTGAATAAATGTTGTTTCTTGACCATGAGAAGACAGAACTGAGTTCCACTATTGATGGTTATGCATGTTTGTCACAGTCCAAACAAGAGTTCCTGATGATTTATCAAAGATGATTAAGACTGCATGTTGCATGATCAGCTTGCCTGCTGCTTTACAAGATACCTAGTTGTACCTACTCTTTTATAACAGGGTCATATGAACTGTTTTCCCTCCATATAACATGAGCCACAAACCATGCTCCAGTCTTTAATTAACCCTGTTGTGATAATCTGAATTTGGCTGCTTTTTCTGCATGCTTGTGCTCAAAACACACACCATTTTCTGGCATTAAGGCTGAGATCAGAAGGGATTCATATCACTCTGTATTAGTGATCTTTCTTCTTCATTACTGACTATTTCCTTCATCCTCATGTCATCTGAAAACTTTATTAGTGATGATTTTATATTTTATTCCAGATCAGTGATAAAAATATTAAATAGAACTAAACCCACTGGAAATCAGATAGAAATGTTCCCAGTCAACAATGATTAGTCATTTGCAATTACATTTAGAGAGTTATCAATTAGCCTTTTAAATCTATTTAATTGGTGCTATATAATGTATTGTTCTAATTTCATAATCAAAATGTTATGAGTCACCAAGTCAAATCATATTACAATATCAAGATCAAATTTCCAAGAGCCCCTATTGGTTTGCATTAATTATATTATTGTGCTTTAATTCTTTGTTAATAAAGTTCCATGTAATCTATTGTTTTGCACAGGACAATAAGTCTATTATTATTTCAGCCATTTACTTTAGATTTTACTCTATGAATTTTGAGCTTCAAAGTACTTTAAGAGCTATTGAAAAGACAGCAGCATTTATGGTCCAGGAAGTTCCTCTTTTAACAGCCTACTACATTTCTTGAATGCAAGTCACCTGTTGATGAATTCTGATATCTATGTTTTAACCAAATTTTTTTTCAGCTAGAAAGTGTTTCATCATCCTATAAAGACGCTATATCGTGTATTTTTCTCATCTATAAAATGGCTTGCTTAATGAATGTTTCTGACTTCAGTATTACCACTCACATTGTACAGTACCATGTAACTACTTTTATTATGATTTCTTTTGTTCATTTACTTCAAAAATTCCTCTGTATTCTCCTTAATTCTACACATCATGAATTTCAATTGGGTCCTTTTGCTTCACTTATCAATATGTTTAGTTCAGTTCCTAGATTTTTATGTCTATTGAGTTCATATCAACATCTTTTTACTTGTGTTCTTTAAATGTAATCTGTACTTTGAAGTTCATCTATCTTGCAAGCACCTAATCATTTGATACTAGTAAACAAACATAAGATTATGGAGAAACAGTAGCTTATCCATATTTAAGATTTCAATTCATTTCCAGCCTGCATGTCTGATTTTGGTCCTCATCTTCACATGTAAGTTAAATATATATATATATATATATATATCTGCTTCATACGAGGTCTGCATCTGAAGTAGAATTTCCCACCAGAGTTGAAGGAAATTAACAAATGGTTAATAAATTATGAGGTCTTAAATGTGTATGTCTTCATCAGAATGATAATAAAAAAGGCTAAGATTTGGTTGTACTGAGCAGAAAAAAAAGGAGGAAAGAAAGAGAGACAGTATATTTTGTAGGATGTATGAAATAAGTGAACAACACTGATGTTCCTCTGAGGAAATGCTGATTTGCCCTGCAATACATTGACAGCTCTCCTGGAAACATTAATCCTCTCTTGGTGAGGTCTGCGTGAGGTGAAGGAAACAAACCCACTACAGGCAGCACTTCAGGGATCTGTTTATTTTGGAATTAAGGAGTATCTGGAATGACGGTCTGGAGACGGGAGTGGACAGGCTGAGATGCAACTTAAGGAGGGCTAACAGGTGAAGGAGCTCAGTCCTAGAGACTGAAGAACATTTTTATTCTGTATCAAATATAGTTGTACCCCAGTACTAGCCAGGGCAGCTGCTTTCATTCACATGACATGAGGGTGCATAACATATTCCAGATAACAATAAGGGGGCAGACAAAAGCAAGGATTCTTAGATGCACTTTATCTACCTTCTCACTGTACTTCCAGGCAAAGTGCTTAGGCAATGGCATCATGGTCTCGGTACTGCTTTCTTCCTCCTTCCTATATCTTTTCCACAAAACACTGAAATCTTTTCTGCAGAGCAGGACAGTTTCAACAGGATGACTGAAGAATAACTGTGCTGTCCTTTCCCCATATGTCCCACCCATACAGGATGTGAGGCCATGCACCATAAAGCCAAAGTCAGGTTAAACCCCAGGTTCCAGTGTAAGTTGGCGAATGACCTGTTAGGGAGAAGTGTAGGGGAAAGGGATCTGGGGGTCCTGGTGGACAGCAGGATGGTACCCTTGTGGCCAGGAAGGCCAATGGCATCCTGGGCTGTATTAGAAGGGGCGTGGTTAGTAGGTCGAGAGAGGTTCTCCTTCCCCTCTGCCCTGGTGAGACCACACCTGGAATATTGTGTCCAGTTCTGGGCCCCTCAGTTCAAGAAGGACAGGGAACTGTTGGAGAGAGTCCAGTGCAGGGCAACAAAGATGATTAAGGGAGTGGAGCATCTCCCTATGAGGAAAGATTGAGAGAGCTTGATCTCTTTAGCTTGGAGGAGACTGAGGGGTGACCTTATTAATGTTTACCAATATGTAAAGGGTGAGTGTCACAAGGATGGAGCCAGGCTCTTCTCAGTGACAACCAATGATAGGACAAGGGGTAACGGGTTCAAATTGGAACACAAGAGGTTCCACTTAAATTTGAGAAGAAACTTCTTCTCAGTGAGAGTATCAGAACACTGGAACAAGTTGCCCAGGGGGGCTGTGGAGTCTCCTACTCTGGAGACATTCAAAACCTGCCTGGACACATTCCTGTGTAACCTCATCTAGGTGCTCCTGGTCCGGCAGGAGGATTGGACTAGATGATCTTTCGAGGTCCCCTCCAATCCCTAATATTCTGTGATTCTGTAAACCAAGATCTCCCAGTTTCTGAACTAGTACTGTAAGAATTATTTTATAAAAGGGATAAATAAATATTTAATGAAAGACTGGTTGTAACTGCAGATTTCAGGGTTGCTACTGTGTATCTGATGTGATCCAGCATCTAACATGTCAAGCCCAGCAAAGGACTGAAGGAGAGGAAACTCAACTGGTAAAAACACTTTATGATGCCTGGATGCTCAGCCATGCCCAAGCATTTGGTGACTTTAGTCCTCCAGATATATTTTATGGCCAAACCACAAGCATGCTTCATGTCTCAGACACTTCTGTGGTTTCTGCAGGCTTTTCTGGATCACCTTCCACTTCTGGGACAAGGTACCAAAGTCTTTTGCCGAATTTGTCTTCTGGTGTCAATAATACCCAGCTACACTCAGTGCTGGCTCTGTCAGAAAAGCTGCCAGCATTTACTTAGCAGACACTTTTGCTGAGCTTGCTGTAATTGGGTCCTCCAGAGTATTGTACAGCTTTTTCCAAACGTAATAATTAGGATTCTGTGGACCAGCAGGACATGTTGTTTGCCATTAGCAGTGCCTTTTTCTCCCTGTTACCACATGTGCACTAGTGTTTGTTTTTATTATTGAAAAAGTAAAGTATGATTGGATTTTCTGCCTCTTCTTTTTATCCTAATGCTCAGCTTCCCCCTGAACTTCTGATATCCTCCTCTGTTTCATAGTATTTTATCTAGCTATCTAAAATCAGGGAACATGTGGTTTCTTACCATACAGAGTTCTGTGTTAAGAAATTGATTTGGAGAGTAGACTTCCTCCTTCCCTCGGTTTTATCACTTTAACAGAAAGACAAGTGAATTTACAGTGAACGGCATGACTCAAGCTATAGTTTCCAAGTTTCCATGAGTATGGTCCTTTTCTGTGAGGTGTGCTCTGGTCCAGCCTTGTGTTGAATTTCCACCCATTGGAAGTGAAGGTGCAAATAAGGCTGCAGTATATCCTTCAGCTTTGCCTTGATGTAAAGCAAAGCCACACAGCCAGGTATACATCAAGGATCCTTGGGAACCAAGACTTACAACCCTTAATGTAACCTAACCTGAGCTTTAGATACCCTATACTTTCATGAGATCTTCATTTACACTCAAATCACATAGGAACTAGAATAAAAGATGACTCTGTTATCTTCTCATCTAACTGACAGCGTGATGTACAATTCATCACCACAGCAGCATCCTCCTGTTGCCACATTCTGCATTTGGAAAATGCTTAAAGGACTTTCATTTCTACATGACTTAATAAGATATTGATCTCTGAATTTTCATACAAGTCACTAAACTGGTTGTTGTTTTTCTTTGTCAGTGTTATTAACAACGATGAGGGAATTTGTTACCTGCTGGCTACTGTCAGTGATCAGGCAGAGAAAATAAGCTATTCACACTTCTTGTTAAGCATGACACATTAACAATATTTGGCAAAATATTCTATTTATTTCCGCTTTTCTTTCTGCCTGTACTTACCAGAAAACCCCTCTCCTTTTATTACTGCGTCTTCCTTGTGACTTCTGTTACAGCAGATGTTTCTTTATAATCATGAATTTAAAACAAATCAAAAGAGAAATTGATATGAACTTCCTATTCTAGTGAAGTGCTGAAATCAACAATTCACTATGCAGAACAGGAAGAGGTAAACAGCTAATTCTATTAGCAGTTCAAAAACATACTTCTTCATAAGTACTAGGGAAAGAACGATTGGAGATTCCTGAAGACATAATTGCAGAGAGCTCAATAAAGAGATTTTCTTCATATACTGAAAATAAAAATTGGATAGATTTAATACGTTGCTAATAAGCACAAGATTAACATTATCTAAACATTAAATAAGGACTTAGCCATTTACTTCATTTCCAAATATATGATTGTCACTGCATTGATACTTTTCCTACATGAATATGTCTCAAAGAGCAGTAAAATTAACCTTGAGGAGTTTTTATCTCAGGGGCACTGCATATAAGGGTGATTCCTCCAACACTGTGATGAACTGATGAGGGAGGGTGAGTGGGCGGTTACTGTGGTTGCCAGCTGGGGTTAAACCGTGACACCTGCTGTTCACTCTAACCACATCTTAATCCTGAGGCTTGGGAAACTGCCCGTTTCCCAGATCTAGATGCATACTCCACCCAAGTTCTTTACTTGGTACCAGGATGAGAGCCTTTTCCTTCTCTGTACCAGGAAATCTGAGCCTAAGGTCAACAAGAAAGACTGACTCTCCCAATAAGTTCCTCTCTCTGAACACAAATGGTGACAGAACCACGGTACCCTTCAGTAGGATTCTTTCTTCTTGTTCTCTCTTCCTTCCCATCTGATTTGCATTCCTTAAGGTCTTTAGCCTGATTCACTTCTTCTTCTCCTTCTTCTTCTTAGGTACCTGCTCATTTGACAGTTACCATTTTTTCTTACCCCATTTTCACTCTCTTTGAATATCTCCATCTTAAATCCAAAGCCAGTTTCTTGATTATATGTTTCCTCTTTCAGAACTAAATGCTCTCATTCCGAATTAGAGTAGTTCAAGATAATTGAATTAAAGTAAGATCTATGTAAATATAGAGAACTGTGGACGTTTACTGTTATTTATTATAATAATTAGAAAAAAACTGTGTATTTGATGGAATTAGACACCGCCTGAATCCTCTTCCCTCTGCAGTCCACCACACCACCCTGTGACAAAACTTATCAGATTTTGTGTTTGTTTGTGTCATTTTGAAACAAATTGTAAAGCTGTTCTAGTTTTTTCCTAGGAAAAGTTTTTCTCTCATACTCAAAGTAAGCAACATACTTAGGCCAGTATTTACTTCCTCTTATATGGATATAATTAGAACATGCATATTTCAGCCAAAATATTGGTTCTTTATATATGTTGTTGGATAGAAAATATCCTACTCTGTAGCATTGTACAGTATTTCACAAAATATTAAAAGAGTGACACACTGGTGTACACATACATGCACATACATATGTATAACCTTTGTTTAATACATGTATATATAAATTGAGGACTAATTCAGAGAGATAGAAGAAAAAATAAATGTAGACAGATATCAAGCGAAAACACAGCAAGGTGGTCAGCTGTCGCTGGAACTGTAAAATTTAGAGAAAGGATAAATCAAATAGTGTGGAACCTGGGGATACTTATTAAGCCATCAGCAGGGAGCAAGAGGACGATGTCACACCTAGCAGAGGGAGGAAGACTCATGTAAAGTTGGATGAGATCCAGTTTGTGCTGTAGATTTATGCAGTTAATTTTGTCCCTTGACTGCATTCAGGCGAGCATTTCTCCTCAACATACACCAAGAAAATTGCTGCATTATAGCTGTGTTAATGGTAATCAGCATGCTAATGAGCACCAGAAGGTCGTTACAGAAAAGAGAGGTTCAAAGATGTATAACCTAGAGGGAAAGATGGAGTAAATCTTTAGGGAACACAAGTGTCTTGTTTGTAGGTCATAGATTATTTGTTTTGGTCACTGTAGAGCACAGGGAGTTTAATTTAAGGACAGAAAAAATTAAGCTTTTTGAATTTTAGGAGCAGCATAACATGATTAAATATATGGCTATGAAGTAGATGGCAAACAGCACTGGATTGTTTTTATTCTTTTCTAATGTGTTCCTTGATAGATTTATACAAATGTAGTTTATGTCTTTCATGACACAAGTCTAACACTCATTCTGCATATAAAATCAGAATAAAACTAACTACACTTACAGCTTTTTGTATTTTGCTAATGACACAGAGTAAAAGAGGAAAGGTTTTGCAGAAATAAAATCAGAGCTAGGGTGTCAAAATATAAAGCAAACATGAAAAGGGAGTAAAATCAGAGGAAAACGAAAATTTATCAAGGTGTAAGAGATGCCAGGGAGATAAAAGAAAGTATGCAAAATAATAGTTATAAAATTAGTAAAAAGTTGAATATCAGTTACATAAATATCATAGGGAGCATGCAAAATGCTGAATTGGTAAATATCTATTTAATTCAAGTTTCTATTTCTGTTTCAAAAGGTTCATATTCTCCCTGTTACTCATAAAAGAAGCAAGGTGGCAATATATGGCTGTGTTTCTGCTATTGTACATCATCCTGCAGAATAAAGGCTAAGTTTGAGATGATGGAAGTCTGTCACGGAGAATGGACATGGCCTAGGAGGAATCAAGACCAAATAACATCTTACAAAGCTGAACAGAAATATAAAAAAGTGGATTAGTTAAACAGGTTGCGTAAATTGCATACATAATGACTACATGGAGCACCCCAAATATTAGCTGTCCCAACACAGGTGTTTCAGTTAAGTATCTACATTTATGTTTTTGTTTTGGCTTTTTTTTAGCTGATGGTGCTTTTTTGTTGTTGTTTTTGTTGTTTGTTTGTTTGTGTTTTTTTAATGTTCTGAATATAACCAAGGCTAACAAAGGAAGCTGAAAGAACTGAAGCATGGCATTTGAAGGTCTCTTCCACTCATCTGAAAAGCCAAGGAATTCGAATATTTCTTTAACAACTTCTTGCTCTTTTTTACCCATAGTATGTCCCTGAAGGAAAGTGTGAAGTAGGAATATTTCTGCTTCCTTGTACAGAAGGAATATTGACTGAGTTGTTAAGGTTTATGTTCCTAGGGAAATTAGACATGCTAGTAGGATTTTGCAGTTTTCCACAGACACAGGAAAAACTAATGCTACCTTTTTACCTCTGCCTTTTGGAATATAAGCCAATCAGCTCCTGAAGTATTTTGTCATACACCGAATGCCTCATTAAGATGTCTTCCAGGAAGGAAATTATTAACGGGCATAGTATTTGTTGCATACAAAGTACTATTACGTGAATGAATATGGTGAATACTACACAGTGTAAATAAGGAGCCTGAGAGAAAGTAAAAGTGTGCAACTTCTTTTCACAGGACTCTCTAATCTATGGATAAAAAAAAAAAAACCAAACAAATTTTGAATTCAGATTTTTTTCTCACTAGTCCCTAAAGAATAAGATAACAACTTTGAGCTAACAGCCTAAGTATTATTGTTTAAACTGAAATGATATAGCTAGTAAAAATGTTCTAAAAAAAAAAAAAAAGACAAAACCTAACAAATCTAAAATTCAGGGCCAGTCAAAATCTAAGGATACACTGAGTTTTAAGGTGGAAAATAATATTGAATCACTGCAAAGTTATTAATCTCAGTGGACTATTAAAATATTTCCTGCAAGAAATGTTTTCTTCCAGATTAGGTATATCAAAGCCCTAATTGTTTCTTGTTATATACAAGGATAAAAATAGAAACAAAAACCTTCAAGAACAGACTGCCACTGGACACTGTAGGACCTTACAAAATGTTTCTGAAAAGGAACTTTTGATGAGAAAAATTCACAAAAAAAAAACCTGAAGATGTAAACTACTCTTCAGAAAAGATGAGACTATATCTTAAAACTCAATAAAATAAAGGAAAGTAGAGAGAAAGCGTGTGGGCCATATCCATTTGCCCTATATCATAATGCAAAAGCCAGAGTTAAAGTTAATAAGAGACAGATCCTAATCTGACAGGAGGAAATGTTTTCAGGTACTGTATGACTACATCCAGGAACGTTGCCCAGAATATAAGGCTACTCAGTAGGGGGCTGGATATCAAAAAAGTTCAGGCTGTCTGCAGTAACAACAGAAAAATAAACCAACTTGATGTGAGTTCTGGCAGTCCAGGTATTCTCCTTTGCCCCTTCACACAACTGTCTAAGGTCAGCAGTTAACTCTTTTATCACACTGCTCAGGAAGGGTCATCTGACATGTTTTAAATGCTTACTTTACATTAAATGAATATTATCTCGGAAGAGTTTCGTTCTTTCCGTTAATTGTAAAGGCATCCTAAAGCAACTAGTTCACACGTAGACTAATTCTGACCAGATGAATCCTGGAGGGCCCATAATGTGCTGTGTTGTTCTGTATCATGACCCACAGGTCAGCAATCTGGGAACAATTCCACAACTAGCAGTAGCCAGTGTGGGAGCTTACATTAGAAGCAGCTTAATCTACATTGGCAGACAACCACTGTCACATTTCTTCCTTTACTGGCCATTGATACAGATGTTAAGTACAGGAATAGGTGAACATGTAGCCTCACAGATAGTAGGAGTGTAGTAAACTGTCTGTATTTGGCACAATGTCTAGAAGTAATCACACAGAATCGCAGAATCACAGAATTGGCTAGGTTGGAAAAGACCTCAGAGATCATCAAGTCCAACCCTTGGTCCAACTTCAGCCCATTTACTAGATCACGGCACTAAGAGCCATGTCCAATCTCAGTTTAAAAACCTCCAGGGACGGTGAGTCCACCACCTCCCTGGGCAGGCCATTCCAATGCCTGATCACTCTTTCCGTAAAGAACTTCTTCCTAATATCCAGCCTAAACTTCCCCTGGCAGAGTTTAAGCCCATGACCCCTTGTCCTGTTGCTGACTGCCTGGGAGAAGAGACCAGTTCCCACCTGGCTATAACTTCCCTTCAGGCAGTTATAGAGAGCAATGAGGTCACCTCTAAGCCTCCTCTTCTCCAGGCTGAACAACCCCAGCTCCCTCAGCCTCTCCCCATAGGTCATGTGCTCAAGTCCCTTCACCAGTCTTGTTGCTCTTCTCTGGACCCGCTCCAGCACCTCAATATCTTTCCTGGACTGAGGGGCCCAGAACTGAACACAATACTCCAGGTGTGGCCTCACCAATGCACAGTACAGGGGAAGGATCACTTCCCTTGTCCTGCTGACCACACTATTTTTGATACAGGCCAGGATACCATTTGCCGCCTTGGCTACCTGGCCACACTGTTGGCTCATGTTGAGCTTCCTGTCAATCAGTACCCCCAGGTCCCTTTCTGCCTGGCTGCTCTCCAGCCACTCTGTGCCCGGCCTGTAGCGCTGCAGGGGGTTGTTGTGGCCAAAGCGCAGGAGCCGGCACTTGGCCTTGTTGAACTTCATCCCATTGGAATCAGCCCATTTTTCCAGTCTATCCAGATCTCTTTGCAGAGCCCTCCTGCCTTCCAGCAGGTCGATGCTGCCCCCCAACTTGGTGTTATCAGCAAATTTGCTGATGATGGTCTCAATCCCCTCATCCAAATCGTCAATAAAGATGTTAAACAGGACTGGACCCAACACTGACCCCTGGGGGACACCACTAGTGACTGGCCGCCAGCTAGATGCAGCCCCATTCACCAGTACTCTCTGGGCCCGGCCCTCCAGCCAGTTCTTAACCCAGCAGAGAGTGCACTTGTCCAAGCCACGGGCTATCAGCTTTTGAAGGAGTATATTATGGGAGACAGTGTCAAAGGCTTTGCTGAAGTCTAGATAGACCATGTCTACAGCTTTCCCCTCATCCACTAGGTGGGTCACCTGATCATAAAAGGAGATCAGGTTGGTCAGACAGGACCTGCCCCTCCTAAACCCATGCTGGCTGGGTCTGATCCCTGGTCCATCTTGGAGGTGCTGTGTGATTGCATTCAGGATGATCTGCTCCATCACCCTGCCAGGCACCGAGGTCAGGCTGACAGGCCTGTAGTTGCCAGGGTCAGCTTTGCAGCCCTTTTTGTGGATTGGGGTAACATTTGCCAGCTTCCAATCATTTGGGACCTCCCCAGTGAGCCAAGACTGTTGGAAGATGATGGAGAGCGGCTTGGCGAGCTCTTCTGCTAGCTCCCTCATCACCCTAGGATGGATCCCGTCTGGTCCCATAGACTTATGAGGATCCAGATGGCTCAGTAAGCCACCAACTATTTCCTCTTGGAATACAAGGGGACTATTTGGCTTCCTAATGTATGTGTGTACATACATACGTGTGTGTGTGTGTCATTATATGCCACTATCTATTGATATGTGTTATTATATGTAGTAAATTAGATGTAAGTATAGCATACTGCCTACTAATGACATTATTGACTGAGTCTCTAGCTTCAGCAGAAATGTAGGTCTATACAGCAGACTGTGTAGTGAAATCATTTGTTTTAGTGTTCTTATGCCTCTCTTAGTTTCAATCCAACTTTAACAGTTCCTCTATAGATTTTGAAAGTATGAACTTAAAGAAGAAAAGAAAATTATGAGTCCACTTCTGGAATTTTAATCCTAATTTACTTCTCATTTTCTGTCCCTCAATGAAAATAATTCAGTTCACTTATATATGTGTGCAAGTTCTCTCCTGCTTCAGGTAAACACCTAAGCTAAGAAATGAGAAGACACAATGAAATATGGCCCAAAATTGGAATATAAGATTTCTTCACCTAGCAAATGGTGCCAGCTTTTCTCTTTTGTTTTGGTACCAGCCTTTTTCTCTAAAAATACAATTTACCTTTTTTTTTTTTTTTAAATCAAATCTTCCCAATAATTCCAAGGACATCACAGACTGTATGTCTACATGACTACTAAGAGGATAATGTTCTAGTTTGCTGCAGATCCATGAAAATAAAGTATAACCAGCAGCACTTTTCTCCTGTCTTATTCTTTTGTTGTGGTAAAGCTGAGTGCGATGCCTTTAGGTTTTTTACACTGCATATGTAGATGTTGAGAGAAAGTCATCTACTTTTGCACAGGTTCAGAGAAGGGTTAAATTAAAATGGTTAAAGATAATTTGTTGATCTTTTTTACATACTGTATATATACACTAGAAGCATCACCTCAGATCAGCTATTTTTACATAATGTAATTCTACAAAATATTGGTTTAGTCACAAAGAAATTCTATAGAAGGAAGCATATTGGATAAAGTATTGCTCATGGTGTAATTTTAATTCTGAAATATCTTGCTAAGAGGGCTTATTTAAATAGGTTCACTCTGAGATGAATATTTAGAAAAAATTCCTACAGGATGATTTATAGAAAAATTATATGAACAGAATGAAGGACAGAAGAATTTTATTAGAAAAGAGACTCATTTCCACAAAATATAAATTATACCTTTTAGAAAATATATTGAATTTTATTAATATTCTGCAGACAGCCTGCAGTGTTAATCTCCACCCCTACCTGTAAGATTTTCATTATGAGGTACAAGGTGTATTTACCCTTTAACCAAATAATTTTTGAGTGGTTCAATGCAGCCTTGACTGCAGTTTACCTATTTCACAAAATATTTTCCTTTTGGAGGCACAGCTTATTTTATGGCAATATTCTATATAAATTGCTGAAACATTTACATGTATATGAACATATACATGCAGATGCACATATGTATCTATGTAAATATATGTCATATCAGTGTCCAATCTAGACCTATCTCATATTTCCATTAGAGGTATAAACTTTACTGCTTGTACATTGTACATAGGGTACTGGTCTTTACCACTTGTGTATACATTTTCCAACCTCAATTTTTGAACTTCAACCAGCCTGGCTGACACTGATCTTATTTCTGCCTATTTGGGAGTCAATATTAAGAGGAAAATACTAACAGTTCATTAAGTAGAGGTATTTGTATAATCAATAATTTGTTTACAGTTATTTCCTATTACTATCTTTTTCCACCGGACTCTTCCCTCATTTGAAGCTGAAGAAATGTATTAAAATTGTTTTTTGGGTGACTGAGGCTGCTGTCCGCAGGAACTCTGCCTCATTCATTCTGGAAATATGAAGAAGGATTGTTGGCAAGAAGATAGAGAGGAAGGGAATATCTAATAATGTGTTCTGAGAGCAGTTTTCTCAGAAATGGATCTGTGATCTATACCTATAACCATGTGAATTGTAGAAGACACTGTCGACTCCACAGAGGTCGGAAACTTTACATTTTTAAACAGACGAATTATCTTCCTTTTAAAAACTAAATACTTAAAACTCATCGTAATCATAAATCTCTTAATTGGGACTAATTTTGCAGAACTTCAGAGTTCTGTAAATAATATTTTAGCAATGTATGAAAATGCACCTCAAATGTACCATAAATGATTTTATTTTGTCTAAATGAGCTGGCCTCATAAAAGATTTTTTTTATTCAGTTTTGCATGCTATTAGTCATAAATGTATGGCTAAATTAGTATTACTTCTAGGAAGAGAATCCTTGAAATAAAATATGAATCATTCAATAACTGTTTATTGTACAACGGGGATCTGACTCTGGCCTCAGTGCCAAGCTTGAGTAAATCAGATTTACTCAAGGGAGATCTGTAGACAACAGAACACTACAGAGTTGTCCTTTCCTGCACAGTGACCTTTGTGGAGCTCTCGAGTAGTCTTAGGATGGCAATAGTTTATGTGGTTGTTGACCCACGTGCTCCATGGGGCTTGCTTTGATGATGCTCATCAACACAGAGCAGCGGGTAACGTCAAACACAGTGTGAGAGATTTTATTCCAGTCACCCTGGAAGTTACCTCTATCTTACATAAAAGCTGTAGTTTCCCTCTTGCCATATTGTCCCTGTATTGCAATCCCATGGCCATTGAGACTGTTCACAACTAGGGAGGGAGATGCAGCATTTTTCTGCAGTAAAATCACCCAGCTAATATTGCCCTCACAAGTTCTTGTCATCTTTGGCATCTCAGTCTAACAATTACTCCAACAAATCAAATGGGTTCTCTTCCATTTCTGCAGTCATAGACAGTTTTTCCAACTTTTAAACCTTGAGCTATGGTCTAACAGTGGCTGTAGTCAGAGGCTGTTGCCCCTAAAATGGAAAAGTGAATTCACATTTCTTGCAAAAGCTCATTCTTCATTAGCGCAAAATGTGCCAGTGTCTAACTGTTCTGTTTAAATGCATTTGTAAGCAGTGAACACGTTTAGGTTGAGCTCAGAGTTTTTTGCTGCCCTTGTTTAGGTTTTTTTTATATGTGCGTGTGTTGTGCGGTTTGGATTTGTTTGTTTGTTTAGGGTTTTTTTTCTTCTCAAGCTTTTAGGTGTGTCCAAGAGCAAAGCTAGGAAAGATCAAAGAATGATTTGGGTGGAAGGGAGCACAGGAGATCATCTAGTCCAACCCACCTGCTAAAGCAGGTTCACCTAGAGCAGATCTCACAGGAAAAAAATATATTGTTAAGCAATGTTAATCAACCTTTGGTGCTCTATTCCCATCTGGATATTTCATAAACTTTTGGAAAGCTACAGTAAAAATTCCGAGCTCTTCAGTTTGTTTGAGAATCTTCTACCAGTGCAGCAGGGTCTACTAATCCATACCAAACAAAGAAAGCAAGAGCGATAAGGAGTTTGCAAATTGGCATGTTTAAGAGCTGAATGTAAGAAGCCAAGACTGTTCAGGCAAGACATCTAGACATTTAGAGGAAACTGCAGTGTTGAAACAAAGGGAGGTAGGTAAACAGGTTGACCAGGACCTGGGAGTGGAGGAAAATCAGTAAATCAGGGAGAATGAACACAACTAATGGGGAAGCAGAACATCTGAGAAGGATCCAGCACTCAAATGAAGAGCTAGACCTGACTGGGGAAGGTGACAGCTATAAGAAACTGAGGAACACACAAGAGTACCTGTCACCAATGACTGGGTGAAAATCTGAAGGAGGAAAAGGTGCTGGAGTAAGGGAAGCAGGAAAGAAGCCTGATATGTATTATGGCTAATTGTTCACATGTACAATCCAATATCACTGTGTTTCAAAAATACAGCATTGTTAAAGGCTAAATGGTTGAAAACAATAGATCCTAGATGTCTCAGCTTACTGGACTTTAATCAAGTCTCCCTTGGTGCAGCATCCCTCTGTTCAGAGAACAGTTACAAATGAAAACATTTCCAAAGTATGCTGCCATGTAGGGATAAGCAACATAAGACTCACAAGAAAATTTGGAATTCTGTCTTCTGAGCTGTGGATGTGGCATAAAGAGAAGAAAAAGCACCAGATAGCTCTTCATTAATGGAGCACTATCACACTACATACAGAATGAGACTGTGCTTCTTGGAAAAGGTAGTAAATAATCACATCCCTAAGCTCTACTTTAAAAAAAATATGCTTAAGAGGATTAAATGAAATACTGTAGGCCAATAGGTCTCAGGTGTTTGCTAACTTTATCAAGTTTTATTTTATCATGCTCATAATAACGAAGATTTTTTCCACTTTTTTTTTTTTTTTTTTTTTTTTACTTATGGTAACCTGACAGAACCTTGTTTATTGCTCTTAACCCCAACATAACAGACAAGGTGTAAGGAAAATAAAGAGTCAGATTTTTGCTGCCTGCCTCCCCAAACTTACTTCGTGCTTAACACAGAAAACAAATACTCATGTAGAAAGGGACAGAGGGAAACCACGTAACTTACACTTTGTAAGTTAAACGCATGGATTTGGCTCTGTGTCTTGTGTTAAGATATATACCAGAGAGATGTTACAAGCCCAAGAGGAGATGAACAATGAGACAAAAAGTAAAACTGAAAAAACACAGCACAAATACAGATTCATGAAAGAAAGCAATAGAATTGCTGTAGAAATTTGAATGTTGAAGATAGACAAGCCCTCACGCAGGGCTGACTTGCATAATCAACCTTTGCTGGATTTGGCAGATGCAGAAACCAAGTGTCACAGTGCCAGACATAAGAGTTCTACTAGGCTGAATTGTTCTTCAGCAATCACTCTGGCATACTGAACTAGGCACAAACAAGTATTCTTCCAGCCTCCAGTGAGCATGTTTTTGTTATTAGCCAGAGTTTCAGTCTCTCAGGCACGGAAAGAGATGTTACTGATTTTGGCAAGTGAGGATCCTCTGTGTGTTTCTTGCCAGACCCCTCAAAAGTATGTGTTGACATTATCAGAAGATCAAAGGAAAACAAGATTTATCTTGTCAAAGACAGTCATTTAGTGCAATCTAATTTAAATAATTTCTTTACTATACTTGAGAACTGACAGTTTTTCATTATGTCGTGAATATTTTCATTAGGTGGTCGAGAACATTTGAACGCAGCTTCTTCATTAATCATGTCCATGTGGTCTAAATGACCTTTGAGCTCCTTCATTCTTTTATTATTGTATTTAGCAGCATTTTTTATTTAGCTACTTTTTGCAGGGAAATTTAGGACCTCGGTGTTGGCTGTATTCAATTCATTTTTAAAACAAAGTGAGTTATAAGTTTGAAAGTGGATTGTAATTTTAAATCATATGGCCTGCAGCATCTTAGGTTAAACCAGTGATAAAGACAGGCCAATTAGATAATTGTTCTTTAGTTAGCTGGTCTAAATAGTCTCGTGATAATTGTTAGAATTCTTCTTGAAAATATTGTGACACTGCTTCTAAGAAAGGAAAAGCTATACCATGCTTTAATATTAATTATCAAGTAAACTTTCTAAATGTTTGGCATATCCTGTACTGATAATAGAGTCTTTATCTGGTGTGATAGAAACAAAGTACAGAGCAGAGGTCAGAAGGCATTTCTGAAAAAATAATCTGATCTTCTCACTAAATATGTTTTCCCTTCACATTTGTAAACTAAATCCCTTGATTAAATACTTCAGAATATTCTTAGTATATCTATATGTTGGTTTTCATTATTGCATCACGGGAATCATAACACTGTCAAGGACTAACTTGACAAATATCTTGGAAATTCAGTGCTGCTTCACTAACATATGGGTAGTTTACAAAATAAGTTTTTTTGCAATCTAGGTTATGAACATTTCAAGCCTAACTATGCTGCATAATTTATTGTTCTTATTGTCCTACTAACAGTAATGGGGTTTGTTTGTTTGTCTGTTTGTGTTTGGTTTTTAATTCTAATGAGGTTTGACGTGTTTATTTCATTCTTATGCTCAAGTTGCAGGTACTTTTGTATCTACAACAGATGCAACCAAATGTTTGCACAGGCCTCTAAAAAACTTCTGTTTGTATATGTGATTGCAAAATGCCACAGTACAAATAACAAAATCTCAATATAATCAACAAGCTTATCCTTCCTACTTCTCCCAGGTTTTCCTCACATTTAAGGAACAGTTGGAGCTGTTAAATGCTAATTGTGACATTTTACTTTTTCATTTTGGCCCTGGTGGAGTTTGAAGCTCAGTAGTGATGTTCTAAACTCTGGCCCCAAGGCACCATCCACTACTACATGCAAAAAGCCCAAAGCATTAAGTTCTGGCAGAGACTCTTTGTGCTAAGTCATTTATAAGGTGGAATAAAAGCAACTGAACTGATTTGGTCTCTACTAGGGAGATGTGACCAGTTGCTGTTCTTTTGTATTATGTACGTACATGAATGGCATAATGAAACAACCTTTTGAAAGCAGTAAGTTAAAGCTTTTTAGAGATTTATTTTTTTTTACAGACAAAACCAAAGCCTGCAGTGTTCTTTAACACTATGTGCCACTTAAGCCATGATCTAGAAAATAATATGATCAATGTTAACATCTCTTGGAAATATTTCATTTTAATGGTAATGATGTAAAAAAAAAAAAAAAAACAACAACATCCAAATCCAAAACAAACTAAAATTTTGAAAATGTTACATGTCCTTATTTTCATTGTTTATGGCACCTGATGTTTGGTTATTCTCACTTCTGAGTTTATTTTTCCCCTTTCCTTTGCAATACCCACCAAGAAACACGTAATACTTGATTTAATTGTCTAAATATAGAAATCCACTGCCACTTCACACAGCCTAAAGTACCAAACCTTGAGCCATATTCATGGAGGTAGTAAACCTGATACAGGACTTATGGGACACCCTTGACAAGTGGAAGCTGGAGATCAAACAGTATATCCTCGTGCACCTCCAGTGGAGTCCAGCTTGAAACATCTTTATTAAGATACCTCTTTTGAAGCAGCTCTATAGGGTCTGAGGGGTAAGATTCAGGTTGAAATTAAGACCTCTATGAAAAGTTTTGGGAGTACAGATTTGGAACAAGCTATACCAGTGATAATGATTTAAATGTGGAAGAGCTCTGGCTGGTAATGGATGGACTTCAGCATAGGAGAGGTTATGATTCCCTGGTTGGGAATTAATACAGATCTTGAAGCAAGGAATATGGTTGTTCTTAAGATGTGAGGCAACTACAATGAGAACTGTATCTAGGAGTAAGGTGAAGGAATTTACATTACCACCGATCACCTCTCACTGGGACCTCACTTAAAGAAGTAGAGGTAAAAACTCGTGGCCCTCAACCAGGGCTGACATTCTTAACTCCCTTCTCATCCGCACTTCGTTGAAATTATGATAATGATACTTTTTTTGAAACCTTCTACTTTCATTTAAAAAATGTTTGTTAACCTACAGTGAGCCTCAAAATTAGTTCTAAGTAGATTCTCCAATAATCTGTTGTAGTAACTCTTTGTTACACTTCTTCCAGTTTGAATTTACTCTTTCCAGAAAATGAATAGTCGAAGCAGTCCAGGCTATTGTAGACAAACTTTTGCTTCCCTTTTGTACAAAGGCATTGACACTCCTTTATCTTTATTGAGGAATACCACAGTAGATATACCAAAGGATTGCTTTTTTCTTTTTCTCCCAAAACCACATCACCTTCGTGGCTTATAGTTCCCTCAGAGAAAATTAATCTCACACAGAAGCATCTAAGTAGTCAACTTAGGGTTCCTTTATGGTCAATTTAGAGAAAAAGGCACTAAGGAATCACTAATCTTGCCAAATATCTATTTCAGGATGAAATGGACTACAACATAAAAGTGCTGTCTATTTCTCCCAGTTGACTGTAATGGCATACATCTGTCTTTGGTCAAATGAGTTTCTTTTCTTGTGATCAGTGAATAGGCCTTTCCCATCTCTGTCATACCTAACCAATAAGCTCTAGGAAAAATTCTCTTTTTATATCTTGAGTCTGTTTGATTACATTTAATCTGATTTTTCTTCCTTCTGTTCTCAGTATCACCTCATTCTCCCTTTACGATATCTCAGTTCATCCTCTTTGAAAATATCCCGCGAATTTATGTTAAAAACAACCCTTGTCCACAGTCTCTTATTTTCAGAGACATGCCAAAATTGTTCAATAAGATCCTTCCAAATTGATACTTGAAAAAAATAGGAATAACTTGAAAACAAAGGGTTCCATATCTCAACAATTAATTAACTACTTAATTAACTAATTAAGAAATCACCTGTAAGTAACATACATGAGATAGTTACCTTACCTCTGCAGTTTTTGCAACCACTTATGTTGTTTCTCTCAGCTGTATTTACTGCTGCTTCAGTCAGATATCTTCATTACTTTCTCATAGTGCGTACCCTTGAAGGAGAAATGAAGGATGTGCATTTCTTTGACCTGCTATTCATACTCTTATATTCTATGCTCTGGTCAATGATATTGAACTCATTTGACTCTATGTTGATATATATGGTGTAGAAGTCTATACCAGAACTTACCACTGTCAGCTTCTTGTTCATCCACTTGAGGGAAATAAGCATTTCTTAATTTCTCTTTAAAAGTTCCTACATTTTTAAGTGTAGGTGACAGTCATTGTACTGAGTGACTAAACTAAATAATTCCTATGTTTTTCTGTTCATTTTTAAGTTTGTCAGGTAACTGTGTACTAATAAAGGATGGAAGCTGAGGTGCTCCATCAGAAATTTAGGCCAAAGCTTCTCTCTTATTTCCAACATAGCAGTTGATTGACCTTTGAAAATTAAAAGCTATAATCAAATCAAGTGCCAAAACAAAGTCAGTCATCCTCACTTTATATATATATATATATATATCTCCAAGAAAACGATGCTGACACCATTTGAAAATTCTCTCTAAAAATGTGTAACTTTTAAAGAAAAATAATTTTTGCACCTCTTTCAGAAAATTATATTTTGCATAGTTTTCTCTCCATGTTATCCTTGATGTTTTATTTCTTTTTTCAAAAAGAAATGCACGGTTTATCATTGATTACACAATCATTCACCACAGCCAAAAAGAAATAGGAAGCATAACACACCCAAAGAATGATTCTCATCTTCATGAGATTTGTTTTCATCTTGGCAATTATCTCAGAAATAAATTTTACAGCTTTCAAAAATGATATTTCAGGGCTCTGGAGGCCACAAATATTTTAAGGAATTTAAACGTTCTTGGAGAAGAAAAATCTACTGGAAAACATCTGAATTGGAATGAAAGTAAATTCATTAAACCAACTGGAAATTCCTGTTTTGCCGAGTTTCAGTTAGGACAACATCCTTTTTCATGTGTATAAAAAGTTATAAATCCTAACATTTAGGTATCATTGGAAAGTATAACTGTATGTTATATCCTTACATATCCCAGTGGCAATAGATTGAGAAATATTTGTTTGGTCTTGTTGAAGTCACAACATGTTTAACGAAATGTTCCTTAATTAGTAAAATACCTAACTTTGTACTCATCTACCTTTAAACAAGAGGTTATTTCATAAATCTTGAATAAGTGTATTAGTTTTTTGCTGTATCAGGAACAACACGCTCGGTATTTTGCAAAACTGAACTCTGAATCAAATCTAAAAAAAATATTCCTGTGGCATTTCACTTTTTCTTGAATTTCTTTTACAAAGAAAAACCAAGATCAATGTTATTTAACTCATATTTGATTAGACAACACCCAAAAATCATGTAATGAAGTTACACAGTTTATGTGTAGCAAACCTTTATTTACTGAAAAAAATGTTGATGAAGCTGTGATACTAGATCCTGCAGTATATTGTTTGCAAGTGTTTCTAACATCTGAAAATTATAAAGGGTAACCATAAACTACAATGCATTTTGCAAGAAAAATTTTAAAACTGTCTTGCTTCTCCAGGACCATGTTGCTGTCAGATAAGCTGATGCTGGACTCTTGGACTTGATTATTTTTCTTTAATGCTGAAAATACTCTAAAGAAAAAAAGGGGAAAGAGCTCAAAAATTAAAAGTCTGAGTACATAAGTCCAAAGGTACAGAATATGAACAGCCATTTCAACTGGTCTGAATCATGTTCCTGAGTTCCTCTGATTTATCCTTCCATTGGCCCTTCTAGGAAAGTACTTTTTTTTCCTTTTGCCCTGTCTTCTATATTTCATTTCATGTGTCTGTTGAGGCTATGAAAGATAAAGCTATCTGCTTTCTGCTGTAGTAAAGAACTATATGGAATCAGTTCACCTGTCTGTCACTCCTCATTAAATTCTTACCCTCTTCATTCACATTCTGATCTTTGCAAATGAACATTTGCTTAATAAATGTTCCCAAGACTAACAGTGCAGAGTGAAAATCCCACACAGCAGTAAATTATTAACTCAGTCACAGGGGGAGTGCCATATATGACTTTTCAGAATGAGTTATTATGTGGATCATCATGTAATTATGAATTTTTCAAGCCATGATAGAGGAAAATTGAATATTTAATATTTTATGGACATATTCTGCACTGAGGACATCTTTCAAAATTTTATGATAATTTTTAGAGTGAGCAAAGAGCAGAACAAAAGTTACAAAATAATTACAAAGTGGAATATTTAATCACCATGGACATTGTTGGCGATTTCTCAAATTGCATAATATAGTCAAGGTCGTGAACTTTTAATCACGATGTATTCAAATGGAAAAAATATGTGCATTAAAATTAATCTACAAGTATGTTTTGATTGTTTAAGAAATGAGAATATGAGGC
Source organism: Patagioenas fasciata (assembly GCF_037038585.1). Taxonomy (NCBI): domain Eukaryota; kingdom Metazoa; phylum Chordata; class Aves; order Columbiformes; family Columbidae; genus Patagioenas; species Patagioenas fasciata. The sequence goes on from NC_092520.1 coordinate 46,999,845, forward strand.
TTCATACTTTATTGTATGATAGGTAGAATGATGTAAATATTCATGGCAAGACAACGGGCTGTCAAATGCTCCTGAGTAGTCACAGATTGCCCTTACACGGGGCATTTAGAAGTACAAAAACATGAACATAAACCTACGCTGCTTGCTCCAGCAAAGCTTGCTGCGAGCAGGGAGCATGAGTGGGAACAGTGTAGGTGTGTAAGCATAGTCATTTAGCACAATTTTAAATATCCTGGGGTATTCACAGTGTCCACGTGAGACTGGCAGAGACAACACAAGATCTGTGGGAGACCAGAGCCGTTCTGGAGCAGCAGCTGTATGCCAGGCAGGATATCCTAAAGCATCTAAATGGTATTACACATCTAAGCTTAGGCTTTTAAGTCACTCTCCAGGAGATAAAGCTAAAACCAAGGGTGTTTTAAATGGCACTAAATTTCCACACATGGGCATGCTGTGAACTTTGGAAAGCAAGAATCACTAAGGACAGAAAAATATTTACTTTTTGTTCTGACAAACAAGATCTTGAACAAAAAAAATGTTTCTGAGACTGTGTTTTCAGGGAAAAAAATGAAATACTTTATCAAGCACCTGATGGTAAGCCAGATCAGGTACTGGTTTTGGCACCTTGATAACCAATCAGCTTAGTGCAAATATACAATTAAAAACCAAAACCAAACACAAAAAAAGAAAAAGTAGTGTTCTTTTCCTTAAAAGTCATTTACACTTTGCCAGAAAACCTGCTGAAAACCAAGATAAGAGAACTATGAAAGCTTGAGAAGCTCATAGAGTCAGACAAAGTGTATGTAGCAAGTACATATTAGTCTGGAACTACTTGTGGGCTCATGCATATTTACAAATTTCTTCTTTCTATTTATTTTAATGTATTTGTTTAAATACTTTACTCCGTGTTTATTGCTAAAGGCTACTTTTATGTCACACAGAAAATAATTCGCAGTTAAAATATAAATTGTGTCCACCATTCCAGATTCCAAGGCACCAGCCGGACTTCAATTGCCCAAAAGTGTAAATGATGGAAGTTAAAAGGTTTGGACCAGATGACCTTACATTGGCCATGTACTCAAGTCTTAGCTGCAAAGGGCATACTAAAAAAACACAGCAGAGAAGCAGACATGCAGGTACCATTCAGATGCTGAGAGGGTCTGAGTTGCCCAGATACTGAGAAGTAACATTTTGCTTACATTTGCTTGGATTCATGACTACCTGCTTCCAGACAAAACTGCTTCATGCCCTTGCAAAGTGACCGGATGAAGGCAAGTCCTGCAACATGCCTGGCTGAGAAGAGCTATTCAAACATTTAGTTTAATATATTGTCCTATTAAAATAACATTGTCTATATCTCTTTTGGGTTGTATATGGAACTTTATGAACATTTATATACACTGTAATATATAATTTTCAACATGACATACTACTGAGCATCTAGTTGACCACTGCTGTGTTCCTTCCTGCAAGGACAGCTCTCAACATCATTCAGAATGAGGCATTTCTGAATTTTAATAATTTTTATTATTTTGGAAACAGAGTTATAAGGCATCTGGGTGAAAAAGAGAACATTTTTCTTTTAAGATACAAGTAAGTCTAGCTATTATAAAATGTTAGGAGTCAAGTACTGAGCATCAAGTGTGTGATTACAGCATGCACTAAGAAGAAAGATATTTCTTATTCTTCTTACAGGACCATCATTGATCACCTGGCTCAAATCCTATGATGATGTCAATAACGTATACAAATTCCAATCCAGGTAATTATAGTTTTTCTACCTGTAATTACACTTGCAGTTTCAAATATGGACAATACATTTTCTTGTTTCCAGTTTCAATTGTGTTTGGGTTACTTCACAATATTAAATAATTGCTCTCTCTTAAAATGACTATCAGAGACAAGTTAAGTGTACAAAGGGCTTGGGAACGAATGACATTTAGAAATGTGATTAGTATTAATGTTTTGAAATAGTTTATGTTCGCTTAATTTTCACCAAAGAAACTTTTTCATGTCTTTGCTCATGAAATTAAGTAACTAGTATTGGGGTCAGAAAAATGTGTCATCTGTATCTGCTAGCCAGTGCAGAATTTTCACGCTGGTTTCAGTGACATTGTCTAAGCATTTTTATCTTCATATGGATCTACAAAACAACCATCTTGGCACTCATCTCTGCAGTTTCTTTGCAGAAGTGAAGATTCAGGTTTTCTCACTGTCAGTAATCTCTGGCCATGACAGTCTATGGCATGGACATTTGGTAGGCCACGGCGACATCCTGCCCCATGCATGAATCTAACAGAGTCACCTCTGCCCCTTTGGCAGCACTCCAGGGACCTTGCTATGCTAATGAGCATTTCTAGCTATAACAGCAGAACAGCAAACACAGACATATGTCCAGGTGGATTTCATGGCTTGCCTGGGCATTTCCCTTCATGATCTTGTATAGCAAACAAGCACGTTGTAAGTTTCAGGATGCCTCTGGTGATAAATATTCTGCAGCCTCTTCAGGAACGTAGATTCCATGGACTTACTAAGTGTGAATTGGCTCCTGTCGAAATCAAAGACAAAACCTTTACTGGAGATGCACCAGCACTAAATCCCTGAGCCAGTCTCAGATCACCAAAGAAAATGGTCTATACTAAATTAAAGAGCAGTGTAAAGAACCATATAGGATACTATAGAAAACTGATATATTAAGTAAGTGGGGTCTGACTGGGAGTCACTAACAAAGAAAAATGGATGCCCTAATTTTGCAAAGGCACAAACCCCAAAAGCTTTATTTTTAACATGAAAAAAACACTGCTCCAGATCACAGTGAACATTACAAAGTCCTGACTGACGAGGGACATGCACAATACCCCCCACTGCATTAATATTTTCTTTAGATAGTAAACAAAAGCCATATTTAGCACTTCCACAGCACTTTATATGCTCAAAGGACTTTGCTAACCATTACTGGCATATCTAGATGCTTCTTATATGCAAATGAATGCAGATATGAGAGCAGGCATTAGGAGGCAGGATATTAGAATGCATTAGCAAATGGACAATAGAAAACAGCTGGTTTGACTGTCTGTGGAGGATCTGAGTAGGGAGTAGTGGGTAGCACAATTCACTGCTCAGAATTATGGAAAGAATTGTGCTGATTGCTGTCATGGCTTAGAAACTCATTACTTAATTAACTATATAAATATTTTAAAAATTAACATTTTATAAAACCACAATAAGAGGTTCCGTTGCGACAATAGGAAAGGATTAATTCACGGTTGGCTGGACCAATGGCACCCAGCGTTCATTCTCTTGCCTTACAACAACACACTCGGCAAAAATTAATACAACACAATTCATGCCCTGTCATGTCTCATTACTTAATTATGAAATGTCTGTAGTACTTTGGACATTATGGAACCTGTTTGATTGGCTGCGACTGATGTCATACCCACTTTACACTAGCTGGTACATACACGGATAGGCCTGTCCCTCTTCTCACCGTTTTCCTTCTTTCTATTCATGAATTCTATTCCATAACAGTAATAATATACTCCAGGCATTGCATTTCTAGGGAATTATTGCATTTCTCAAGTGGGTGAAGTCATTTGGCCTTTCAGCCTTATGCCTTGCAACATCTTTCTAGGCATGTTATAATTGCTCAGAAATACACTCTATCTTGTGTATTCCTACATGCCATTCTTTTTTTTTTTTTTCACTTGACCAGTCCAAATAGACCTCAATAGGAAAAAGGAAATTGTCAGGTGCATCTTTTTTTCAAATGTATCTCTTGGATATGTTTGCAAGGCTTGGAGTGTCTCATGTACATATAATTTAAATGCATTAATTTACAAATATTAATCATTTAATATAATATAATAATATAATATATTTAATATAATATATTTAATAAAATATAATTACCACATTCTTATGTCCCTTGACAATTCCAGAGCACTGGCTCCTGTGTCTCTAAGGTGGCAACAGCACAAGGTGACACATCTAATTTAATAAGAACACTGAACCACATGCAAGTAATATAATTGAATGCTTAGATATTTTTTTTAAATGAGATACCACAGTAAATGTTTATTAAAACTCAAAAGGGATCGTTCTTGTATAGCAATCTTTGAGTCTAATGATTTAAGACTGTACAAGGCATTCTGCTCAGTTCATGGTAAACTACTTAAGTCAAAACTATAAGTATGAAGAGAAAATTATTTAGACATCATAAATATCCTCAGATTTGAACAGGAAAAATTCTTACAAGATGTTTCTAGTCCCTCCAATACAGAAGTTTGACATGCACGCTTATAGAACAGCAGAGTTGGACTGAAATCTGAGTCAACTTCATCTCTTCTGAGTCACTAGGGTTCACTTTTGAAGTTACAATTCAGCCTACAATTAATACTTTGTACTCCTATATAATTTTCAACCAAATATCTCTAATAACTCAATGAACTTTAATGAATCAAGCCTTCTGGCAAAGTCCAAAAAGAAGGTCAATTTAGTAGAAACTAAATTATGGCAACTTGCTAAGTTAGCACTTTTTATACCTGTAATTATAACATGGGAAACCACTGTCTACTAGAGTCAAATATTCTTCCAGTAGTTCCATCCTTTACTTTTTGCTTCCTCTGGAGGTAACACCTCCCATTGCCTGAACCAGGGGGTGCCCTTGACTTAACCATAGTAAATGTAAGGTTGGAGGATGATTGGGCAATGAAACACGAGACCGTGTCTTAGTGTTCAGTTCTGCCTCAACCCTGACCTGGACTTCCCATGTCTGCTATAACCCTACTTCAGATGTTAAACAGGCCTGCACACAGTGCTTCCTCCGAAACTCAACCAGCTAGAGGTGGTGACTCTCTCTCTATTAGAATGAGCTGATGAATAAAATGAAGGCCACATCCAAAAATGAACTTATTTCAACAGGTGGAAAAAACACACATTTGTGCCATCTATGGCAGAGGGCTGTTAAAGCTCTGAAGAGACTGTTCTTAAAATAACTAGGGCAAGAACAGGATGAATATTTTAATTTTGCATGATGTGCAATGTCAAGTTTATAAATAAATAACAAATTGGATTTTCCCATGGTTCCCTTCCTCAGTGTTGGTGTACCTGCTGTAAACCAACCTGGTACTGGAGAAAATAAGGTGCAAGGCTAAGCAAGTTTACAGCCCAGCTTTGTGGGGAATAAAACAAGGGGAGATGAACTAGGATGAACTGGGAGAAACAATTTTTCTTCAGAGTGTATATTTAAGGCCAATTAAAAATATCAACATGTTGAAGATGGATATGAAGGTGGGTCCAAACCACACCATCAAATACAACATGTCTCTTAAAAGAGGAAAAATTTTAAAAGGAGGTCAGCATTAAATCCCATAATAATAGTGGACTTAGGGACACTCATCCATGAGTTCTAACCCAGCAGCTTCTTCTGTAGGTAATGATTTCAATCTCAGCTATCTGAAAAACAGAAAGTCTTAGTCCTTGGTGGTGTCTCTTCTCGAAGGTATTATCTTTGCCTCAGACACTTGAATGCCTCAGTAGCTTTTGGGACCAGTTCCTCACTGACTGAAGCATTAACAGCACTGCATTAAGTTCCCCTCATCTCTGACCAAGTAATGGACAATAATCCATGCCTCCTACCTGCATGAAGAATGCCTTCATCAGCAAACAACAGTTATTCTGAGGCTGGAAGCTCTCAGTCTTCTTGTCAAGCTGTTTCACTTTGTATAAAACAAACACTGCTTCATAGAGAGAGGAAACCATTACTGTCTTCTGTCCCAGTTTCCTAACCATTCATCTACATATCCATCTTCACCTGCTTTCTGACACTACAGCATCCTCTGCTACAGGACAGCTCGCATCCTACAAGACTATCCTAACAGAGAAGCTACAAGTGGAAAAGTTAGAAAAACTCCTCTTCCGGTATGTGTATGTGAAGAGGGCAGAGGCTTAGCTGGCCATTCCTGAACTTCAGGAAAGCAAGCTCTTGTTTTATGACTCCCAGAAGGGCCTAAATAAGAGGCTGAAAGAAGGGGATCAATAAAACATAACGATGTCAAGACTGAGGCAGATGTACACGTCTGGCTACAGAAATTTCAGTTTTCTGTGCTTTTAGGATCAGGCTTGAGTTTGGTTGTTGTGTTGCCAGTTGCCAGTGTTTTCCCATATTGGATTTAGGCATTTGAAAAAGCATGACAGTACCTCATTTTACCTTGGGAATCTGAATCTTAATGTACAGCATATTAAACTGTAAAGCGGCTTGGGAAGCATTGGGGTCGATGTTAGGTAGGTAACAAATAGTAATTCACCATTCAGTGTTGCATACAGAGATGCCTGAACTTTAGAGGGTACCCAGCATCAGTTGCTCAGTCACTGACATGCAGGTAATTTCTTGTTACAATTGCACTGTACTTGACTCTAGGATCATTTTACCATTTTCCTTACATTCATCAAATGGGCTTTGAACAAGGTTATGATGGACATATGGTTTCAAATAGAGGGGGTTTCTAATAATTGCTATCAATGAAACTCTGGAAACCTACCAAATGGCAAAGAAGAAAAAAATCAGATACTAGGTCGTAGTGGATTATTTTGCCAGTAGTGAAGAAAGATCCGACAAATTAAGATAACTATTTTAAATATCCGAAAACATCTGCAACCTTGCTAGCCTTCCTCCATGATATAAATTCCCTCTTCCTTTAGAAGAATTATACTCATCACCCTTTGCTCTTGTTTCTTGTTAGAGTAATAGTCTTTCACCTGAGAAAACAACAATGTGTTATCAAAGTGACTGATCACACAGCAGTATGAATAAATAAATAATGACAAAATCATAGAGGAATATAGTTTGTGGAATACTGATGAAATTACAATTGTTTTCAATGAACTTTTAAAGATTCATTACTAGAGGTAAACACTTTCGTAAAATTACAAACTGTTTTGAAACCAGCTGTGTAGAAAAGCAATGATCAAACATATTTTATCAAATTAATTTTACTACAAATAATTTATTAATAATTATAAAGATCCATAAGAACCTGGAACTGAAGAAGTGACTAAGTACATTGAACTGCTACTGGTACTACTAAAGGCAAGTGAAAAAGTTAGACAGATTAACGAATAGAATAAGGCAGCAAAATATATGATATTTTATGTCATAAACTATATTTTAAATTATGGATTATCTTCATACTTTGTTTTCAAGACAGGCTCATGCATCAATTTTTTTTCAGCAAGCAGTAGAAGTTTCAGTAAGTTGTGAATTTGAAGATATTCTCATCTTAATCATGACGTCATTTACTTTGTTCGGAAAGACCCAAGTGATTTTAAGCAATTACATAAATTAGGACTACTGCCATGTAAGTATAGAAACAGCGGTAGCTATTTTTGCTCTGCAGTGTTAATAGGGCCATGAGTGATATGAATTGATAGGGAATACAAAATATTTCAGTTGAAGACATTTGCTTTCACTGTTAGTGCATACGTTTGTACTAGCAGCATAGTTTATATTTACCAGAAGAGCTGTCATTCAACTGACAGATGGCTCCAGTGGCTGAACGTAGAGCATCTCACTGAAATTGTTCAAACTACTTTAACAATGTATTCCAAATTCCCATAATTTTATGTGGAGCTATAATTTATTTATTGTTGTCATTTCTTATACAACCTCTATCCCTCCAATCTGAGTACCTCCCAGTATTATAAAGCGTATATATAACAAGAGGTATGTTCTTTCTTCCTTCCCTTCTTCTTTCCAGTCAGCATACGTTTTAGAATTACGTTATTTTACTGTGTATCTATATCTCTATTTAGGAAGAAAGAATAAATCCTACCTCTCCATCATGACTTTTACTGTACATACACACCCCCATATAAAAAAATAGAAATATATTTTTAACATATACATTTATCATAGGTATACTACACACACACATGAGTGGTGAAAGATGCAATGGAGAAGTGGGATTTGATCTTTCTTCTCAAAACACAGGTTTCATTTTCTGAGGAGACTTAATCTGCTTTTCTATCCCCAGTACCTTTAAGGTTTTCTTTCATAGAAGCCACCCTGGGAAAGAGGGTTGGGGGTACGTGTCTGTTTTCTGCATGTGCATAGTGGGGTGACTTTGAGAAGTCATACATTATCCTCAGTACCAGCACTGCGTCTGGAGGCAAGGCACATATCAGCGTTACACATTAGAAGTGTTCATACATGCTGATACACAGATATTTTCACTTTCAAATGTCTGAAGGAAGGGCAAATAATAGTTTTTAAATCATCACCCTCTCTCTTCCAAAAGCTCTCTGATATCTTTCTTAGGATGACATGGGATGTCTTCTGGGGATATTTAAAACAGGTCTTATGAATTGTCCTCTTGAAAATTAACTTGTAAAAAATATATATATTTTTTAAAATATCTTCTTGGTTTGGTTTTCCTCAGTAATTTTCACAGCATCTTTTTAATCCAAACTGTTATCTGTAAAAAACAACTTAAAGAATCACTGTATTGCAACCACAAACATTTTTAACTATTGAAAAATAGCTGTATAGCAAGAAAGAGATAAGTAACAGGTGTTTCATGCGTGCTTAGAAGTACACATCAGTTTGTTATTGGATGAGTGAGCACAAGGAAAATACAATGGTCAGACTTTTACCCTTTGCTGCAAAAGCTGGTGGAAAATCAGAAGAGATGCTATGAGGAAAGAGATTTCAGAAATGAAAATAGCTGTAGAGTATATAAAGCTATAGCTAGTGAAGGTAAGGAAACACTAAGTTACCATAAACCATTCTTTTTTCAGTTAGTTACAAAAGAGAGGTGAACCTTCTTGTCTTTTACCTTACATCATAAATAACTCTCTTCTATTTCCACCATAATTATCTAACTTTATTTTGCACAAGGCCTCCCACTTGGTCTGCATGCAAACCTAAATCTTCATGGTACAGGTCTGCAGTGCAGATTGGCTTCTGCTTTCTGTCTTCAACAAGAACTACTCTGAGAATTTTCTGCAATGTGAACTAAGGCATGCTATGTAGAAATGACTGGAAAATTTGCTCCATAAACACAGTGGCTATCCAACCTAAAATAATAATATCTTTCATCTATCAGAGGATGGATGGCCTTCCACCAAAAGGAAATAATGTTTGACTAACCTGATAGTTTTCTGTGATGTATGACTGACTGAGTAGATGAGGGAAGAGCAGTCGACATTGTCTACCTTGAGTTCAGCAAGGCTTTTGACACTGTATCTCAGAACATCCTCATAGGTAAGCTCAGGAAGTATGGACTGGATGAATGCACAGTGAGATGAATTGAGAACTGGCTGCATGGCAGAGCTCAGAGGGTTGTGATCAATGGTGCAGGATCTGGTTGGGGACCTGGAGTTAGTGTGGTTCCCCAGGGGTTGCTACTGGGTCCAGTCTTATTCAACCTGTTCATTAATGACCTTGAGGAAGACACTGAGTGCACCCTCAACAAGTTTATTTATTATACCAAACTGGGAGGAGGGGCGGACACACCAGAAAGCTGTACTGCCATCCAGCGAGGTCTGGACAGTCTGGAGGATGGGGCAAAGAGGAACCTAATGAAATTCAACAAAGGCAAGTGTAGGGTCTGCCTCCTGGGGAGGAACAACCCCAGGTACCAGTACAGGTTCGAGGTGGACCTGCTGGAAAGCAGCATTGCAGAGAAGGACCTGGAAGTTCTGGTTGACAACAGGTTGACCATGAGTCAACAACGTGCTCTTGTCGCCAAGAAGGCAAATGGTACCCTGGGGTGCACTAGGAAAAGTGTGAGGGAGGTTGAGGGAGGCTATCCTCCCCCTCTACTCTGCCCTGGTGAGGCCACATCTAGAGTTTCATGTCCAGTTCTGGGATTCCCAGTTTAAGAAGGATAAGGAATTACTGAAGGGAGTCCAGTGGAGAGCTCCTTTGTACCTCATTAGGGGTCTCGAGCATCTTTCTCATGAGGAGAGACTGAGAGAGCTGAGTCTGTTCAGCCTGGATAAGAGAAGGTTGAGAGGGGACCTTATCAATGTTTGTAAAAATCTCAAGAGTGGGTGTCAGGAAGATGGGACCAGACTCCTTTCAGTGGTCCCCAACGACAGGATGAGAGGCAACGGGCACAGACTGAAGCACAGGAGGTTCCATCTGAATATGAGGAGAAACTTCTGCCCTCTGAGGATGCAAACCACTGGAACAAGCTGCCGAAAGTGATTGTGGAGTCTCCTTCTTTAGAGACATTCAAAACCCACCTGGACACGATCCTGTGCGATCTCTCTGGTGACCCTGTTTTAGCAGGTGGGTTGGACTAGATGATCTCCAGAGGTTCCTTCCAACTCCAACCACTCTGTGCAATTCTGTGTCTGTATGATTCTTTCTGTTGTGCAAAGTTTAGATTTAGTTTCTGTGCTTTTCAGGATGTGAAAAAAAAAAATGAGGAGCAAAATCTATCTTAAGTTCTGCTGCAAGTTATATACCAGTTTTCAGTAATATAAAACAATGAAGTAAACATTTCTGGCACCTAAAGTGAGATATAACCTTTTTCTTAATTAATTTTCCAGACTCAAAATATAGTTTCGTCCCTACTGCTTACAGGATTCTTTGGTTTGTTGAATTGGCATCCTACAGCTTCTAAAACTAGGAAGTACTCTGAAATGGATATCTAAGTTGCTGAGGCCATGAAGGACATGCATCACTTGGAGAACACTTTTACAGACTTTGTAAAAGAATATGTATGAATTTTGTACATGACCAATACATCCACACATTGATGTCACCAAACTAAATTCCAAGAGACTGAGGTGTTGCCCCGTGTGCAGCACTCAGTCCTTAGAGTAAAAAGGGAGTTGGGCAGTCAGAATGGAGAAGTAGGACTTAAACTTTTTGTTCCTGTTTTTTAATGACAGGAGATTCTCACTGATGAGAACTGAAATAGGAATTGCAGAATTGGTCTTCACCTTAAAATCACCCTCATCAGAAAACTAAACATCTTGTCTTCTCTCTTGTCAGGGAATTTTATTCATAGTCATTGACAGAACTGAAAGCCAGAAGCTTTATTAGATCTACAGACTGAAAAATTGGCTCATTTTAATTTGTCTTAAAGCCCAGAGCTGTCAGCAAGTGCCTCACTGTCTGAAGAGGTAGCCTTAGGACATCTTTTGTCTGGGCAGTTAGTAGGATATGCATGTAATAGGAAGAATGTATATGTGCCTAATGAGTGCATCATACACTCCTTTTCTTGGATTATATAAATCTTGTAGTTTAAGATGATCTGAGAACTATATACAACCTGAATTAACATCTTTCGGTGAGGCACATTGTCCCTAACCTAAATTTACAATACAAATATGGGAAGATAATAGAATTGCTAAGGCTATCTCTGGAGAAAAATAAAATAAAAATAATAATTTTTAAAGTGTTTCTCTCAGGCCTTTTAAATGATAGTTAAAAGATTTTTTTTTATTCTGGATGACATTTAGAGTTTGCAAGTTCACTACTGGCTCTAAACCTCCCAAAGATTTTTCAGGTTGCAAAGCATAAGTATCCCCTGGATATTCATTTTTTTTATATGTTTTTCAAGGCATCTGATACAAAATTCTCTGCCATTTTCGTTTTCTGAAGTCAAAATAACTTCTTTGTTTAGAAGAGATGGAGTGATAGATCCCTTTCTACTCTCTTTTGAAAGATCTATAATAAGAATGATCTGCTTGAAACCTAGTTGAAGAAACATCTCACTTCTCTGTCATATTTGAAGTTTGTTGCTGCCTTCTGGGGAATAAATCCAGTCATAATAACTGTCCCTGTGATTAACAATAAACAGACATGAGTCTGAAACAATTTCACAAACCTTGGGTTTATGACAGGACACACACTGCCTACTGGAAACATCCAACTTAGGTCACACAGCCTGGGAATTCAGAACACCTAAGCAAGGTGGCTCCATTCCTGTTATGCTGTGTAGACTGGGAGAGGTGTTTGTGGAAAGTGTCCAAGGGACACTCCTTTTTGGTTTTTTGTCTGATTTTATATACAGTCCTGCACTTTGCATCCAAATTGTATCCAAACTCCCATCCTCCTCTGCAAATAGAGTAATTCATTCTGGATCTTTTCTTCTCATAATACTGAGCGTGCTGCCCCTCTTTTGCACAGTTGGCATGTAATGACAGCACTGCGCCAAGAAAAGGTTCGAAGCTGCAGACCAGAGCTTGTTGAGTTGTGGTGAGATGAGCAGCTGGAGGACAGGACAGGCCACTTGTGGGATCTGCTGAAAACTCTTCCCATGGAAGCTGAGGTCGTAGGCAAAGAGGGGTATAGAAGAGAGAAACATCTGGAGGGAGACTGACTCTGTCATTCCTTTCCTTGGACGTATTAATATTTGAGAATCACCTGGTGCATGATGGGTATTCAGGTTGCAAAGGCATTGTAGGCAGAATCAGAGGTCATTTTAATTCTGTTGACTTTGAGACATCCTCCACTTGTTGAGGAATTCCTTGGATTCCTGATTCCTTCATCCAATCTTTTGTGGGGATTTGATTTGATTTGGTTTGTTTTTTTGTGGTGTGTGGTTTGCTTTTGTTGTTGCTGTGGTTGTTGGTTTGTTTTGCTTTTGTTTGTTTGTTTCTTTTGTTGTTGGTGGTGGTTTTTTTTTTGTTTTTGTTTTTCTTCCAGACAAATAGCAGAGTATGACAGGGGTCTGCCATCACAAAATTTCATTTCTGTCAAGACTCATGTATTTGTCTCATCGCTGCAGCACACAGGGCACATGAAGAAAAGTTCATTTGATCAGGGCACTTTGACTTCAAGATTTTTCTTGGGGTGAAATTCAGATATAAGACAAGCTAGTAATAGCTGTTTCAGGAGAGAAAAAAATTCTGATTGGGCAGGAGTGGAAAGACAGACCACTTCTATCAGTCTATTCCTTTTTGGGAGTACCCAAATAAAAGTCTGTGAGAAGACTGAATATCTCTCATGTCTTTGACCAAAGTCCATATAATGTGTTTAGATATGGAGAAATTACTTAGCTCATTTAGTAGTCTCTCTAGTCTCTCTTTTTATCCATATTTCATGGTACCCTGAAAGTATTTTATGAAATAAAAATAGTTTAGAAAGCAGAGACAGTCAGTACATTTTGTTCACATAGCTTCCATGATGTATAAATTATTGTATATAAATCCATAAAAAATATACTCTGAGAATGAACAGATGAATAAGAGAAGGCTTTTTTCTCTAAGCCAGGTCCATGCAAATCTGGGTTTCCTTTCCTTTCTAACTACTCTATATCTAGAGTTTGGAGGCTGAGGCTGAAGCCTGCAAGAAACTTAAAACATTACAAAGTGAAATAAATGGGTCTCTTCCAAATGGATCCCAGATGATGCCAAGTGGAGGAAGATTTATGTATATGTTGTATAAATATTTAATGATATGGCCAAAAACCTACTGCCACTTAGCAAAAAGACATTTATCATTCCTGTGAAATATGACTTTTTAGCCAATAAGACTAAAGTATGTTAATGACCTCGAGTGAGTTGTGTTATTAGTCATTAAAAATTTTCTGACTTCTGATTGGCTGAGTCACCTCTGAGATGGTAGTCCCACCGTCAGCATAAGTTATTCTGTAACAGCTGAGAAAGAGGTCTGAAGCATTAAAAAACCAAAAACAAACAAACAAACAACACCAAACAAAAAGAAAAAAAAAAAAAACCCGAAGAAACTATAAAATTTACTATAGGAGTGAAACAGAACAAAGGTATATTTTAGGTGTGAATTTCAGAAGAGCAATTCTCTTGAACTTTTTGATGAAAGCAAAAAATGTTTCATATGGCTAGGTGAGAGCTTACAAAGAATTCACAAACACTCTGTCACTAAAATGTGAAGGAAATTCCCGTAATCTATTTAGAAAAGTCCATTTTGTACTGAACTGACCTTAGTCCTTATAACATGTTGAACTGTTGATAAACATTCTTTATAGAAAATGTTTGATTTCAATGCCTTTTCAGGTCCATTGAAATCTATGAATAATGAATAAGCCCCTAAATGGGGAAAAACACGGCTATTCAGTTAAATCCATGTTGTTCAGGTGGACATACATTGGACTTTAAACTGCTACTTTGAGCTGGTATTATTTCTAGTAATTCAGCTGGTTCCTCAAAAGCGAAATTATGCCAAAGTCCCATACCTGTACTGACTTTTTTTAAATTGGGGTGTATATTCGAAACACCTGGCAAAGCAGGAAAAAAGGAGTGTCATAGTTCCCATCCTCTGAAACAATGCAGACAAATCAACCCCAGCATGGCAAAGCACCACTGGAGATATCCAGGCGATGGTATGCATTGCTTGCATGTTATGTGGGATTGAGTCCATCAGGTCTGCTGACACTGTTTGCCGCACTCACTGCAGATACACACACCTTTTTCAGGATGCTGCCTTCTCCTCCTTGCCCATTTCCACATTCTACATGATAGACAGCCTCAGGAAATTTGGCCCAGTGAAAACCAAGTAATTGAGAACTATTTGAATTTTCAAGACTTGGATCTTCTCAGTTATGAGCAGCAGTTTTAGTTATTTTGTTTCTACAATACCCATGTCCATCAAAAGAAGTATTAACTGTAGGCGACACCTTAATATTCCATATGATTTTGTGGTCTGTCCTTTAGAAAGATCTACTTCTGTTTTTAACTTTCCAGCTCACGGCCATTCAGACGATAGATTGCTTGGCAAGTTGTCTCAAACACTCAGGACATTAACAAATTCTAATTGGCTATGTAATAGGAGCAGACGGCATGTACAATGTTAAACCACTTCTGAACCACCTATTTTCTGTATGCAAATCAGACAGAAACAAATGTTTGGCCCCAGCTGGGCGAAATGTCCCATTTAGAATTCTTTTCCTCTTCTTTGTTCTTTGATGTTCTGCAAATGAGCTTTAGAACTCTGCTCTTCACACAATTCAATTTTACAGGCCCATTATCTGAGATATAATGTGGAGGTTAAATATATCAGGGCAGCCATTATGTGAAAATAATTAACAGTAATGAATAATGCACTAATTCCACTGATGAGAGATGGTTATATGTGTAATGAAGTGTTGGGGCAGCCCTGACAAATGAAATTAAAATATTTAAACACTGTTTTATGATATTACTTTGCTCATATAATTTCCTTTACCTACAATGAGCCACTTCGATTATCGTCATTATCTTGACAGCTCCAAAGGATGAAATAGTGCAGGTTAATGTGACAGCGATTAGTCAGAGAGAAAATCCATCACATAAAGCAGAACAGAGTGAGGGAGAAAGGTTTCTATACTTTCCCGTTTCAAACACGAGAAGAATGATACCATCAACATCACTTCAATATTAAATGGATAGAATTATCTTGTCATTCATTTACAGCCTCTGAAGAACTACCTATTTGTACCTGCAAAGGAAAGGTCAGCCTTTCTTAATCATCCATAAAAATATGTTGATGGATTCCTTATTTCAGTAATGGTGGCAGAAACAGAGGCAGGAAACAAGCAAGGAAATTTAAAAGGAAAGCACTCTAGGTTTTGTATTCAAATCTTTTCACGGTTTTATATTTTTAAGTTTTACTTCACTCAGTCCCATCTTCAGAAAATGCATAGTATAATATGAAATAAAGTGAGACACTGAAATATGTTTTTTGGAATTTTCTTCAAATACTGTTCAAATAGCAACATGGACTGTCTATTGAACAGTTACTCCTCTTTTTTTTTTTTTTTTTTTGTTTTAATGAATTTGCTATGAACACACACAAAACCTAAAAGTATTCATATAGACGCCAAAAGTTAGGCTAGAGTCAAATTCAACATTATAGTTACTTTATTTTCAAAATGACTGAGCACACACTGCTTCCAGATATACCAATAGACCGGCAGGACCAGGCTGTAGGAAATAAGTTGGATTTTAAGGATCAGGCAGCCAGGTAGGGAACACACGGGCAGTTAGGTACTCACAGCAAGGAACCTCAGAAGAGAAACAACCAGAAAGATGTCCAAACTAACCTGGGGAGAAGTGCAAAGGAGCATGTGGAGATCAGTCATTTAAACTGACAGATCAGAGGCATGCATGTCCAGAGCATCAATATAACCAAAAAATCCCAACTGATTTTCCTTTCCTAGATGAGAAACATATTGGTGACTCCAGTGGTTAATGCATCCAGTTGGGATGTTGTTTCACAGTCCTTGTTCAGATAGAGAGCAGCAGAGACTTGAATCCCTTACTCTCAAAAGAAACCTGAGATTTAATTTTTCATACAATCCTTTGTAGAAGCACAGAGAAACACCAGCTCTCACTAGCACTGGCATTTCCCTCAGGTACAACCCATTCAGATTCAATTTCTTTCTGTAAAACACTTGGGGATCAGTTTCCTCTTTGAGGGGAATTATGCCAGGTTGAGAGATGAGTGAACAAGGAAGGTGTAGCAGGGTATGTGGAGGAATCCCTCTTTTGAAGTACCACATAAGGGTCGCAGAGACACCTACCAAAAATACTTGAACTGTTAGTGGTGTCTTTGGCAATTGCAGAAAAAGTAGCGATTAGAGCATTCAGAACCCTGTCTGATTGAATGGCACTTTAACAGTGGATTTTCTTAACAACATGAATGATGACTTCGACAGTTGTGATATTTTAGGTGTCTAAATACAGCTTTTACACTTCTAACATTTTCCTTCTGTCCTGAAAAATGTAAACTTACAGACAAACAAACAAAAATGTGTAAAGTTAGCACAGGGAAGCCTTTCCTGTTCATGCAAGCCATTATAACTGGAGTTGTTCTTACTATGTCATTCTAATTGTTATTATTGCTGTTATTATTATTAGCTATACATTATGGTAGTGCAAATACAAAAAGGTAAAAAGTGTCCCTTCACTTCGGGTGTCTAGTGTTCAAAGCACTGCACAGATACAGAGTTGCAGATAATCCAAGTGCTGAAGAGCTTGCAATTTAAATAGGCAAGGCAGACAAAGGCTGTATGTACACTCATTTTACTCAAGTGGCATGAACAATGCAGTGGCAGTCATATGTTAGTTCCACGATGCAATGGTGGCGGTGGGAGGGACGTGACATGCAGGAGTGCAGGACATGCAGATACCGCTCAGCATCGTTATCTATCTTGCAGGGCGGCAATCACGTCTTAAAGGCAGACCCCTTTACTGAGACAGTACAGAGAAGCAGTGTCTCAGAGGAAGCTCTTGAAAATGAACTTTGCGAGGTATAGCATAGTGTGGCAGCATTTTGTGTGCACAAAAACACTTAAGATAGATTGCACACAATATAGCAAATCCTTTTGTTCTTATCTAAACACGATGGAAATATATGTCTCTGTCATACTCAGTTAAGAATATGACTTTTACCTACACTGAAAGGTAGAGGTGGTAATTTGTAATTTATTGCTCTCCAGGACAGTTTGCAGTGTCTTTACGCAGAGCAATTGAACCGCTTCAGAAAGCAGATCTAAAAGGTAAGCGAGTCACAAATCCTACTCCCAACCAGTCAGCTAAAACAGAGCAAGTGAGAGGTTTGAAAACTGAGGAAGACAGACAATAAAAGGTGAAATACATCAAATTAAAAGGCATATTTTCAGCATCTTTCTGGGTACCGAGTTCCAGCTCCATTGAACGGAATGAGAATGCACACAGTATAAGTTGGCATGGACAGGGTGGGCAGAGTCCCCCTCCAGGGACAGGCAGGGACTGTACAGCACCTCTGCTCACAGCACCCGGGTCTCTTCCTGTATGGTTTAGGTTTATGCACTGGGAAACTAGGAAACACAAGTCCAGAATAAAACTTCTTGTTTGGAAACTGGGCTCTATACAAGAGATGCATAAGGGACCTTTTGAGCTAATGCGCTTATAAGAAACTCATTCAAATTTCAGTGGTTCTTCCATTTTGCTACTTTTAAAATACAATTTACTTCATTTATCGGACAATGAAGTGCCTCTGTAATAAATCTAACATTAAAAAATCATTTCCAGCAAATTACTCCAATAAAATCAATGAAGGTCAGGCTCGGCTGTAGAAACAAATAAATTACCTGCTATTGATAGGGTAGGCAGACTTAATTGTCATTTAGAAAGGCTAAAAGGGATAAAGAAATCTAATAGAAGGAACACATTTATACAGCAAAAATGAGAAAACAGCAAAAGTTGTACCCTGACAGCTCCCATCCATAGGATTGACTCAGTCCCTGAGCAGCAGAGGCAGTTGCTTTAACTCTCAGTAGGACACTGGTATGTGCTTTGGATCTGTCAATATTTACCTGCTTCCGTGTTGACTTGTGATCTTTTTACCTTTCATATATTGAAACCTCCAAACTGGATTTCTGGTAATAGGAAATGAAGAATTGATAGAATTGAACAATCCCATCCTTAGATATTTTTTCAGCCAGGTTAAAAGCAGTTTGACCCAATTCAGGCTTCGTAGTAATTCCAGTATTCAAGAAACATAAAGCTGGGCATTTGCTAGTGGGATTTGTCATTCTCTGATAACAAAGTGGTGATTTTATACTTAAGATCCTATTTTAAAAACAACTTTCTATTTTTTTGCTTTAAAATCTGTCCAGCTGTTGCTGTGAAAAATCCAAAAATGGCATTAACCTGTGTATTTCCATTGCAGCAGTGTGCTCTTTCAGTTTTCAGCATTTTTTCTTTGTAAGCACTTTATTTTTTTCTTTTTTATGCTTATGTGTACCTAGAACTCCTAATTGGGGAAAACAAAGAAGACCAAAATGTTGGAATGTCCATATGTTCAATGTTCAATTGTCTCTGAACTCTTATTGGAGGAAATTTAAATTAATCTCCTTGCAAGTATGAATCCTGCTGTGGACTGCAAAGCAGTGCTATATCCAGTGACATTACTGGATATAAGGGTTATTCAGCAGGGAAGGTTTTAAAAATTCCTGTGATTAATACAGAATGCACTGGGAATGAGCCATTTCCAAGACTCTGCAGAACAGAACCCCATCTCTCTTGATGTGGAAGCTTCATTAACTTCAAGAGAGCAGAGGACCTTATAGTCAGCAATTCTGCTTATCAACACTTCTAACAGGACAAGAATTTCTACTGTGTTTATTCTAAAAAAAAAAAAAAAAAAAAAAAAAAGTTCAAAGTAAATTCAATTTTGAGTAATATTAATACTACAATGGGGAAAGCAAAAACCAATAAATGTCAGACAACCAAATACAATGAAAAGTAAAGGCTTTTATGGCTGCAGCTGTTTGGTCCAGAGATGAGTGCAGTTAACACTAATGTGTGGCTGCTGTGATGATTGCAGTGAGTAATATATTTAAACCTGCATCTATTGGCAGCTTACTGGAGTATAAAAGTGGGCTGGACACATCTTTGGAAAAATTTGCTCCTGGAAACACTGCAAATTTTGGCCACATGAAGAATGGACAGTCTAGAAGGATGCTCAAGACCCAGCAAACACAGAAAAATCCTTAGGAAAGAGGCACACCTGGCTCTTTGCACTATTGAAGCAAACTGTTAAAGTCTCGTGCTAATGTACAACACATGACCAGCCACTGACTGGAAACCTGAAGTCTTGGAACTACCTCTTTTCCTTTATTTTTGGAGTCGCAGAACTGTTTCTCTCACAGTTAGATGACCACACATCTGTCTTTCTTCAGCACCACATGGATTCAATGATGATGTAAGTTTGTCTCAGGGCATTCTGTTAATGCCTTCTCATTCTCTTCAGCAGCAAATTTGGAAGCATTGCATCAATAACAAACAGATATCTGCTGCTTGTTTATATTTATCCTTCCAAAAAAAAGAAAAAAAAATCTCAGATTACAATTTCTTTCCTTCCTTCTAGCCCTCAAATTAATAAAAACTTTGGATGTGCTAACATAATACAAGTTAGGGTAGCACATGTTCTACAGCTGATATAATCTATGCTGCATCAGAGGCACAAAAACATTTAGAGTACCTATATCTCCTTGACCATTTTGACCAGATCAGTTCTCCTGTAAGACTAATTAGAGACTACCAAACAGTACTACAGTCTTCTACTAGGTCTATTAGCAGAGAGTCTGCAACTAAAATGCATTAGTTGTTGTCCCTCGTTTATTGAGTGCTTTTCTTTATCTTTCTTTTAAATAATTATTGCAAGATAGAAACTTCAATACAGGGGTTTTATGCAGTATCAGTCTGGCCATTGGAAAGATATTCACCCACCTGTGTGGGCTCCAGCCTTTGTCTTTAGTTAGTGAAGATATGTAATTAAATATATGTATAGCTTCATTTATTTCCATATTCTCCACTGCTTTCAACAGTCTTTCTTGGGTGGTTGGAGCTTTCTTACAGCAAAGTTATTTAGGACCTGTAAAATTTACAGCTCACTTACACTGGAAACAGCTGCCTTTGTAAAGGAAGGGAATGGATAGAATTTGAAGCGGGTGAAAACAAGAGAGGATAGGGATATCTTTAGTCCCTAGTTCCTTCCTTCCTTCCTTCCTTCCTTCCTTCCTTCCTTCC
Source organism: Patagioenas fasciata (assembly GCF_037038585.1). Lineage (NCBI taxonomy): Eukaryota > Metazoa > Chordata > Aves > Columbiformes > Columbidae > Patagioenas > Patagioenas fasciata. The sequence continues at coordinate 47,020,335 of NC_092520.1, forward strand.
TTCCTTCCTTCCTTCCTTCCTTCCTTCCTTCCTTCCTTCCTTCCTTCCTTCCTTCCTTCCTTCCTTCCCTCCTTCCTTCACTCCTTCACTCCTTCCTTCCTTCCTTCCTTCCTTCCTTCACTCCTTCCTTCTCTCCCTCTCTCTTCTGCTCTGCAGCAAAGGTTGTGAGACAATTCACAGAGTATTATACTTTGATGAAGGTGCTGAGCATAGTAAGCATCTGAGAGTACTTTAGAGCTGTCATGGTATAAGGGACAGATAAGGTATTATGGTGAGAGTGTTACCTGGGTGGAAGATTATTCTAGTAGAAAGGTATGGGGCACACAGAAAAGAATCCAATGGAAAATAAACTTGTTAATTCCACTATTGATGGAACAATTTGTTTTCTTTTATGTATGTATGTTAGGAGCGAAGACTCTTTGATTGTACCAAAAAGTATGTTCTGTTAGAGCAGAAAGTTGTTCCCATAGTGAATTAGTGCAGCACTTTACAAATGTGCTTGCCCCATGGGCCTACCAAAAGCATTGAGTTCACTCCCAGAGGTCAAAAATACCAGCAGTGCAATAAAATTTGCTGTACAAGGAGGAATAGTGTGTGTATTGATTTGTGCACTCATTGCCAATACTGTTGTGTGATCAGTAAAAACAGCGGACACCTCTTTAGCAACAGGCAAATGCCTTCCACTTAGTAAACATGAATAACCAATACCACTTTGTGCCTGTGACCTATAGTATAATCCCTCTGGCCAGCAGATTTGGAGGCAGAGCCTGACCTCTAAATAGTGCATTCCTTAAAGGAAATGAACTACAGGGACTACTGCAGCAAATACAAAACACAGGAGATATCCACTCCTAGTTCACAAGACCATGGACCTTCAGGACCTAAAAAGGGCCCATAAGAAAGATGAGGACAGACTTTTTAGTGGGACCCATTGTGACAGAACAAGGGGTAATGGTTTTAAATAAAGGAAGGGAGATTCAGGCTAGACATGAGGAAGAAATTTCTCACAGTGAGGGTCGTGAAACACTGGCACAGGTTGCCCAGAAGGGTGGTAGATGCGCCATTCCTGGAGACATTCAAGCCAGGCTGGACAAGACTCTTAGCAACCTGATCTAGTTGTAGATGTCCCTACTCATTGCAGAGTGGTTGGACTAGGTTCCTTTAAGATTCCTTCAAATCCAAACTATTCTATGATTCTGTTCTATGATTCGATTCTATGGCTTTTCTACAATTATTCTCAGTCCCAGCAAAGATTTTCTCTGCAGCTGCTCTTTCTGGCTTTTCAGGGGGTGAATGACTTCTGAGAGCAACTGACTGATTTCCCTTTTTCAGATAAAAAGATGTTTAAAAACATTGAATGAAATAAAGCTGTTGTCACTCCATACAAACAGAAGGGAGGATATAATTTCCATCTGGCTCTACATGTCTACTCTGTAGGTGTCTACAAAGAAGGGTCTAAACAAGTTATTCTAGGGCATTACTGGTCTGACCTAAAATAGATTTCTACTTTAGTGTGAAAGGAATCTCACCCTAGAAGTGCTTTTTTTGTTTCTTTTCATTTGCTCTAGGAAGGATTATTCAGATGTAGAAATATGTCGTTAATTAGATGAATCCCATCCAAGTTCTTTTGCCAAATTGTTCTTGCTGTCTGTCTGTCTGCCTCTCCTACTGTCATGCACCTTCTATTTCAGCTATTAGCAGATATTAAAAAATAAATAACATTTGGAGAAGGAGTAGTCATTATTCACCATATATGTATATATCAGTGTCATTTCAGTATTTTCATTTATTCTGTGGTAGCTCTTAATAATGCCTTCTCATGTAGTTAGGTTAAACAGTGCAGAAACAGAAATTAAATATCAAACATGATTTTTCTTTACAATAGTTCTGGAGTCATACTAATGGGAAAAGAGCAAGAATTAAACAGATTTGCTACACTGACAGTCATATTAAAGGTGAAATATATTGTATGCATAGCTTTAATCAGAATACTGGACATTTTAAGAGTTCATTTGTTCTATCTAATCTTCCAGATAACAGAATGACGATTATACAGAGAAGTAGGATTTGGTCTTTCACATCATACTTGTGCTGGAAAACAGAAAAACAGCATTAATATCTATTGTAAAATAGCAGTGCTGAGATGAAAAAAATTCAAAAGTGTGGAATTCAATCAGTAGGTAAAAGCAATGCATGAAGATATAAACTTAACATTTGTGTCTTATAGTTATTCAGTAAAATAGCATTGTATTTTCAGTTCTACAGCAAGGGACAAATCTTGATGTAAGAAGAGATGAGATTCTTTAGTATATTTGACAATATAAAACACGAACTGTAAGGACTCCTAAAACATGATAACTCTTCTAAACCAGTGAAGAAATCAATAGAAAAGGGAAATAACTGTCTGATACCTGTGATTGCAATTGTAGAATTTCCTTTTGATGCCCTGGATTTCCCTCTTCCTCCTTTGCACTTTCAAGTCTGCATTTGATAGGAAAAGAATATTTTTTACCTCTTTGCACCAAAGACCTGAAGTTCCTATCTTAATTGAAACAATGACAGATCAGGTACAAAATAGTCTTGGATTAATAATTTATTACAGAACAATGTATATAATGAATATAACTTTGTTTGTTTGGCTTTTGTTTGTTTTAACTAATGCCCTCAAACATATCGAAACAATTTGAAGTTGATCCAATTTTGAATTTAGGTACTACTACTAAAAAAGTAGTATGGATTATTTAGGGTTGATCGGTGAATGAGGAATTTATTATTTCTGTACTCTAAACAAATCCATTTAAAGGGCCATTTTTTGCAATAAGAAGTAAAAATGAAACGAGTTTTGCTTTGTAAAACTGTATCAGCAGAAATTTCTAAATTGAATGTTTATGAAAGACTTATTTTTGAATTTCCCAAAATATGTTAGGCATGTGAGTTTAATTTTCATCATCCTTTAGCACTCACTTATTCAAACACAGAAACACGGAAAAGACAGGCACAAATATGACAAACTAAATGTCTTCTGAATTCAGAATGTATGTTTTAGAATATGTATTTCAGAGTATTAATCATGATATTCAAGTAGTGTGTGTGGTATACTATGCAAATGTAACAGATTCTCTGTGTATTATTATAAACAATTCAATTGAGGGAACATGTCTTTTTTTGACAAAATATGCTAAATGTATTTTGATAACATTTAGATAACAGTGTACACAGTTATACAGTTATATAGAAGATAGATGTAATTATTATACCACTTTGGATTGTGGTTAATTTGCACCACAGTTTTAAATTTTCGAGACTACTTCTTGCTTTTTTAATGCATGAGTCCCCACAGCAAAGAACAATTTAGCAGTAACAAATCAAATTGGTACTTCTGAATACACTTTGTGGTACCTGTAATTCTATAATATTTTATCCACACAGAGAGTGCATACTCCTTTTTATGGAGTTAAGTGTTTGACCAGTGATCTGGCAGTCATGCCTGCACTGCTCTTCTTCTTAAAGTGTTTTGTCAATCTCATAAGAGTTTTCTTAAAGCCCCAGTTTCAGAAGCTTTTTGATGGGAATCTTCATATTCCTTTTCTAACCTAAATATTTGCCTAATTCTACATTTATACAGAAAAGTATGAATTTGAGACCCTTGAGGGTTCAAAAACCAAGTAGGTGAACAGAAAGAAAATAAATGTATCATTTTGTTCTGGTTTGTACTAAGTGGATATTTCAGCAACGTTTGTGCTTTTAATAAAAAGGTGTGAATCAAGATTTTTTAAAACATTCTTACCCTTTATAGTAACATATGTTAATTTTATTTGGTATATCCCATACAAAAAAAAATTACTCTTTAAATGGTCAGAATAAAGAGAATAATTATGAAAATCAGCAACACATAAGTATATGAAAAGTATAAGGTGTACTTTCTATATGTAGATATGACTTTATGCCAAAGGCTTACTTTTGAAAACAAATTATTTTCCTGTATTTGACTTCTAAATGTTGGTTGTATTTTTATCACATTTACTTTTATTTTACAAATAGTATTACAATTTGGTACTACATTGCAATGAAATCAGAATCTTCTCTCCCATAGTTTTCATTAATTTTCTGGAGGTTGGTCTCATGACCCAGCTGTGATTTCCACTCTGGAGACCTCTCACAGATTTCCCTGTGTTTTTTCTCAGCTGTCAAAGTGTTATGCACGTCCATAATATCAAGAAAACTTATTGGTGCATACTAGTTTCAGTAATACATGATCAAACAATAAACCATGGGGTTCAACAGCCTTGTGCACAGAAATACAGTAATCTTTCACAGGCCAAAAAAAAGAGTTAATTGAATGAAAAATATATTAATTCTTTCCCGTATTCACTTAATCACTGCTTCCTCTCCAATTGGCAAATATGCTTAAGACTTTCATATCTGAAATTTTTTATCACAACTGGGTGATATGCTTCAGTTACATTTTACACCCTTCTCAGGGAAGATATCTTAAATTTACACTGTTCACACTTCCTTTAGGTTTGTAATATAACTCAGGAGTTAAAATTAAAAATCGAAATCTTTCTTAAAAGTAATTAATAGACTTGTTGCATCCAAAATCTTTATTACACACAAACAGACATATGTACACAGGATTAAATGATGGTCAGGATAAGATGAAGCACAGACCATTGCTGATCCCTTACCAACAGGTATGCAGAAATGAGTTACAGTGCAGCTATCAATATTGCTATATACAACAAATTACAGGACAGTCAGGGAAATTTACCACAAAATGGAAGGTGATTTAGGTGAACAGAGCAACTGTGACATCTAAAGGCTTCGCAATGGTTGGCATAAAAAAATAACCTGATACATATTTAGTAAGATGGATATAAAAGACTCCAAACTGTGCACCAGAGTTTTCTAAATAGGTATGTCTAATTGCATTTTGCTGTTACATAGGCTTCTCTCTGCAGAAAAAAATTGAAGCTAATTTCATAAGAAAAAGTGACTTTGTCTTGGAACACTCTTAAATCTGTTTTCAGTAACTTAAACATCATGAAGTCACAAGCACTACAAACCTTATTGTAGGATTACCTTGATTAAGGCACAAAACGTTAAAAGCAAATTACTATGAAAGTATGAAACAATTTGCCCTTAATGTTTCAGTCATATCGGTAAAAAATATGACTTAAATCTAGTTTTATTAATAATACATATTTTAATTAAACGGCTAGAGGTGCATCTAGGAGGAAAAATTGAATCTTCACTGGATTTCACATACTTGTATGATTCATGGGCAGTAAATATGCAAAGCTTTATGCCCATAAGGCAATCAAACTGCAAAGCTGATATGCATGTTTTTATCTGAAAGAATGAAGTCTAGTAAGGCTTAGAAATAAAAATAAAAACAATAGCAATAATAACAACAATAAATGCTCTGAAAATTAATCTATTTTTGTAGACCTAATGCATTTCTAGATACAATCCTCATTTTTTGCCAGCTGCATGATGTTGAAACCATGTTTATTGTTGTTTCCATTAATCTCATTACACAAGGTTTGCCTGTGTGGGTACACATATACACACATAATATCACAGCTTCAGCAATAAAACCATAGGATAAAAATTATCATGCTACAGTAGCATAGCATGAAATGCTTTCATTACCAACTGTTTGAGGATTGAGCAGTTCTGCAATCTGCCGATCTACTAACAAAGCCTCTCTTCGTTTGCATCAAGATTGCTTTTAAAGTTCTGACTCTGCATGCTTAGTTTGCTTTATCTTTTCTTCAACTACCACCCCACACTTCATCAAACATTTGGTTCAGTTATATCTAATGACAACCATGCCGTGCACACCACCAACACCTCTCACCTGATGGTGTCAAAACACAAAAGCAAACACTAAGTGATTACTATCTATAACGTTCCTCTGAGGTAACTTTGTGATGGCAAATTGCCACCTCTTCTTGAGTGGAGCACAGCAACTGCTCATAACACCCTGCAGTAGCACAGTGCAGTAAATGGGTGCACATTAAGGATATCAAACTTTGGTGAAAGTACTGCAGGATGAAACTGAGTTTAAAAACTTGGTTTTAAGGTTTAAAACACTTTTGTAATGACAGAAGTATCATAGCCCTCAGCTTTTCCATCACTGTAGTGATCAAACATTAATGAATGCCATCTCACAATGTCCTTATAAGAAGACCCCAGTCACACTCCCTTGTCAGGGACAGAAAACTGTTGAAACGAAAAACATTTAGATCCAAATTTCTCCTGATTTCTAGGAGCCATCTTCAGATGCATAGGTGAAAGTCTTGGCATTTTATTGTCTTATTCTCGTAGAAGTAACCAGGAGTTTCCAGCCTCTCTGCAACCTGTTGCATGGTGATTCAGACACGACATCTATTGAAAAAAAAAAAAAGAAGTTATAATTCCATTTAAAATGTCTTGATTAGTGACCACTTATAAAATGAGTGAGGCTTAGTTCTTCTGAACAGAGGTTCTTCCTAGAATTCCTTAGATCTGCCAAGACAGCATTTTAGTTGCTAAAAGTTTTCTTGAATCCCACTCACCGTCTGAAAAATTCTACTGACTCAAGGCTAATTCTGACATATAGGCACCTATCAGCATTTACACTTGTTGATATTTGTGCTACTGAGATGGACCACTTTGCTTCAAGTACGAAGAGTTTAATGAGAAGTATGAAGAAGCCTGTCACATGAAAAAGTGAGAGGACTAAAATAGTCAAGAAGAAATACTGAAGAGAAGGATGTATCAGTCCTGAAAAATTCATGCTTAATTCAAAGGTGAGAAGAGATCTATTTCTATTCCTTATTTATAATCCAGGGCTCTCAGTTTGGCTGAGGCACCAAGTCAGTCATTTTTGGAAGAAAACTGAGTTGAAATGATACTATCCTAGTCTGTAGTTCAGAGATAGTCATGTCCAGACTCTTTCTCTGATCAGAAAGAGTAATTTCGATCCAATTTCCCCCTCCTCTAAAAGGCACCACTGTATGCACTAGTATGGTATATTTTCAGATATTTTCTCTCCATTTCACCTCTTCAACTTGGCTTGCCTCATCTCTTATACATAAATTCACTGTTCTGGGGGCAGATTACAGATCCTACAGTTGGATGTTTGAACCAGCAATGAAAGTTATAGAAATAAAAATATGAACCTCCCATATGAAGGCTGCATTTAAAACCGATATCTGGAGAATAGTGGGTAAACTGGACAGCCAGGTAGAACCAACAGTATAAATGGATCTTCATCCCAGCATCCTTTACACCTTTGACCTTTTTATTTTCCTTTTACTTTCACGTGTGTGTATCTCTTGGGACATAGTGAAGTCCTAGAGCCTGAACATGAGTGCACCACCCCCAATGTATCGAAGACATTCTGGTCCTTCTCCTGCATTGGTTTCACAACCCAGAATTCAGACAGGTTCAGTTGTGGTGAACTGCTCACTCACAATATGTTAAGTAATGTATTAAGTATCAAGTATACTAAGTAATTAATCCAATTGTTTTTCTGTTAAATAGCAACAGCTGTAACCTCCACATCAAAAGCCTCATTTGAAATTTAGTAGCTTAACCATGGGGCATGAGCTGCTGGGGGGTTGAAAAGGAGAGAAGTTGCGTACTGCCCATGAGCATGAGTTCAGCTATTTCAGTCTCTGTATGTTTTGACCAACAGAAAACATCACAGAGCACTTATCTATATGATTTTCCAGGCTGTTTGTCTTGGGCTGTATTCACGCTGTTCTTACTGACTCTCAGGAAAACTTAAAGGGTGTGACATAACATTTTCTGTGGAATGGAAGAACTGTGAAGGTACTTGAACTACGTTTAGCTACACAAAAGGTAACATTTTTCAGCCAGTATTAGTCACTAATGCCACTAATGTGTCATTATTGTGCTCTTATTTACGCCAGAAGAAAATGAATGCTGCATGTCTTCTTGCTTTTAGTGTGATGTTATTACACAAGCCACATGAATGAATCTGCAACACTAGTATTTTAGTACATCAAGATTTTTCTTTAAATATTCAATTCATTATGACTGTATATTGGTTTGATTTTCAAATAACTCAGTAGTAATCACTCCAAAGTATGAAGTTCATTATGTTAATATATATCTTTATACACTCAGGAAAGTAACAAAATAAACAAATGACAAGACATAACATTATGAGACAGAACAAACTTCAACAGATAGCAGAAATCATTTATAGATTGAAGTGGTGGTAAAAGGACACAGACATCATTATTTTTTAAATTGCTTTGTTATAGCGTTTCAGGGAGATAATAGATAGTGTCTTCCCAGAGGAGGAAGGGAAACTGTTATGAAAATCAAGTTCATGAAGAAAAAGTGGAGTAATTTAAATATGTAGGATATAGTTTTCAAAAGTGCTGAGCTTTGGCTTGAGCTCTCTTTCAGGTGAAGTCAACTGTAAAACTGTTATTGACTTCCATGGGAGCAGAGCCATACTCCCACTACACGCTTTCAGCAGTTCCACCTGTGACATATGAATACATTTAGGTCTCAATGAGCCACATTCAGTAAACTTGACATGAGTGGAAGATAATGAGAGAAACTCTTTGCAGTTCTTGCAGACAAGGACCAGAGGGAAACACAAAAGTAGCATCTGTGATTAAGAAGTGATTCACAGGACATAACACCCCAAAATATATTGATTGACAACTGAAATGCTGACTGGGGCACAATGAACATAATCAGTCTTTTTCAATGTCTGCTGGAGACAAACAGATCTTTTCCAGTTGTGCACAGTGGAGGGGACAAGAGGAAGGAAGGACACAAGCATGTCTGAGTTTCATGTCTGGATTGCCTTCAGAGAGACCCGTTGCTCTGCATGGATTGCAGAGTAGAAGAGTAGCCATAGGTTACCGTTAGCCTTCAGGAGTAAACTTACGTTTTCCTTCCAGATTTCAGCTTTGATATGAAGTAATATTAATGTTTGCCAAATCAACGCAGGGTACAGTTTTCTAGAAGTGTTGTGAGGTCAAGTTTTGGGCTTTCTTTGTGATGAATGTGGAAATTATTTCCTTTCCTGATAAAAGAACTGCCGGAAGGAGGATAAGGGATGAGGAGCGCGGACTGTTAGAAGCTGGTGCTAATATGTGGAGCTTTTAAATATTCCCTGGGTATACATCTACTGCCAATAATAGAGGACCATGAAGTGAACTCTGGCAGTGGGCCTCTGGCCACACTGCTTGACTATTGACTTGTTCTCTGGCTCTGTTGTGGACTCTTCCTACCAGTTGTCTCCAAGAGAAGATCTGTAGACAGCCTGGTGGATACCTGACCACAGGGAGAGCTCCCAAGAATCACTATACACCAGGCTTGGCTTCTCTCCCCCTACACGGACCTCCAGATTTTGCAATCCTAGACATCCCACATAGTCTCACATACCACCACAATCCTGGAACACGCAGTTTCAAGCTCTTTCTGAAACTTTTAACTGAATGCCTGCTCCTCTTCCAAACAAACAAACAGACCAACCAGCCACCACCTCACAGAAACAAGATGTTTATATGATTGAAGACTCCATGGACACCACAGAAGTCTGAAGAAGATCCAGAGAAAAGCAGTGTGGTGTGGATGTTCAGTTTAGTTCCAGATACAGACGATTTTTAGCAGTGTCACACAATCAAACTGTGTCACCTGATCTTTGGGGAAGGGTACAGCAACATAAATGTACCGATACTGCCTAGTTCACTTTCTGCATAAGCAGAATAACAAAGTTGTTTTCATACATTCACATAGCTTTATTTTTTTTCCAATCTTTTTCACAAATATGATGTTAACTCCCCAAGTTAAACTTCGGGTTACCCAGACTGCAGTTTATTTTCTATTAATAAGAGGCACGCTTTTATATAGCAGCAGCAAGAATGAATTCCAACATGGTGAGTCAATGAATTTATAGGCCCACAGACATGGCTGAAGGTAGGACTTAATCAATCCCTGACAACCATTATTCTAACTTGCTGTTAAAATTTTCAGTGATGGAGATTTCACAACTTCCTCAAGCAATCTATGCCAGTCAGCAACTGCCCTGGTCCTTCCATACTTTCTAGTGATTCCCTCACCATCAAAACCAATTAAATGCATGAAGCAATTGTATGACCTTGAAGGTATCTCTCAAAACCTTACAGCTTTTACAGGACATAGCAGGTCACAAACACTGTGCAACCCACAAAGTACCACCTGAGCTGACGTTTTCTCAGACACTCACCTTACAAAAAAAGGAACTGACTTTCCCAAGAGTAAATAAGTAGTTTTCTCTAGCACTTGCACAAAGCCAGGATACTTGTTCCCATCATTAACTGAAAGAGTTAGACCAGGTCATAACTGTGCTCCGGCGATGATGATTTATCTCTCTTTGACAGGAATTGTTAAAGGACATTGAGCTGATCAGAAACTCAGGCACTTCATCTGGTTACCTGAAGTTTGATATAATGAATCCTGCACATTTTTCCCTGATAGAGATATATGTAGCAGGATGAATGCTTTGTTCTGTTTGTGCAGGAGTTAGCACATTGCTGTATCTGTAAATACGGCAATGCAAGCAAATAATACAGTAAAATAATAGAGCATGAGTTTTTTATCTCAAAACAAAAAAAACCCCAAATACACTGGAATTCATTGCGTTTCTCAGATGTGTCACGTCCTATTATATCCAGTCACAGTAACCTAATGTGAGCAACAGACTCCAAACAGAATAGAGGAAAAAAACTGATCTTAAACCATTTGAGTAACACGATGCAGCATGAAGAAGATTGTCTGCCACACAGTTAACTGGTAGAGTTCTAGACTAAGAAATCATTTTCAGTCACAGAAGTAAGAAACATACTGAGTAGAAATAAGGATTTTCCTTAGCACACATGTGAAACAATCTAATGAAGCACCTTAGAGCTGGGCAAATTTGATTTATATAAAAATATTACATCTAAAAAAAAAACCCAACAGTAATCTTCAAAATAAATTCGATTTTAAAATAGTATGAGAAAAGAAGAACACGTATTTAAAGTGATATACACAAAGATATCTTAGGCAACACATTGGAGGTAGGAATAACTGTGCCTGTCATGAAGGCTCTTCCACTACCCTGTAGTACAGGATCCATCTCACTACTTAAAATTTATTTATTAATGTTTAAGTCAATCATATAGGATCCTGTTGCAGTCCATGGAGGTACATAAACACCCCTGGGGTTCAGCTCTTTCTCCCCATCCTAGAAATCTAGAGTTAGAGGATGTTAACCTTACAGATTAACCGTATGCTATAACAACTAAAATACTTTTTTTTTTAATAGATTTTTCAGAAGTGGGTTAAAATCTATCTGAGTTGATAGTGAAACTCAAAACTGGCATGTATGTTCACCACTGCTCCTTGTAACACTATTTTCTCCTTACAATGTCCTGCTGAAAAGGAGAGTACAGCATTGTGAATATGGAGAACCTTTATTCTAAGAACGTGATCTTCTTCAGCCTGGTAATAAATAGATGGATAAAATACCACTTTTAAAACATTTTTCAGACATCAGGTTTCCTGTGAAGATATTAAGAAGATTGTAAAAAAACCCAATACCTTTGTTCCTTAGAAAGATTACATGATATATGGTTAACATTTCTATCCAAAGTGGGTTTGAAGGATTTCATGGCAGTATTTAGCAAAACTCATCTATTATGAGGTTTCATTGGCTGCGTTACTAGTGCTTTAAGTCAGGTATTTTTGAGCTGAACTCCCTGGTCATCTTCATTTGCTGTCTTGGTTTGCACCATGGGAACTGCATCCTATTCAGATGGAGCTGAACCCCCAGCTGTTCTTCAGGAACCATCTAAAACCCTATGACACCTGAGGTGGGCAACCCTGAGGATGAGAACAGGGCCAGTCCAAAGTCACGTTCCACCCCAAAAGGGGATAATGTAGATATTGTTGGAGGTGGTCACCAGTAACAGTTTTCCCTGTGGGTCTGCTCCTATTGTTCTGCACCCCTACTGATGCAGGCGTAGCCCTAGCGAACCTAAAAAGACAAAGTACTGGTCTTATAAAAGTAAATGAAGGTGAGTGATTCCAAGAGGAATGCAGAAGTTTTTAAGTTTTCAGGAGACTTAATCAGTGTTTCTCTGCAGCAGAAATTAGAACACCATGTTTGATCTTTCCACTGTTTTAACTGTGGATTAGGGAAAATATTAGCTGTTCTCTTCAATTTGATTTGAAGGTTCGGTTGAAGCTCTTGAAGGAGAGGAGATTCAATGCCCACAACAGCAGAATCATGAATCCCTGCTGCAGGTGAACAGAATTGCTGAGCTGCTAACAGCTCGAAGTGAACGGGATCATTTAAAAGATCACATGTAGTATGCATTTCTGTTCTTTATCGTTCTTATCTCACCATGAGCAGAGATAGTTACACTGATTCATGGTTGGTGGCACCATGCCAGAAACTCACATCTCAGAGAAGTAAAAACAAATCAATAATACTTCTGTAGGAACTAGAAGAGCACTGCCCACAATAAAATTTACTCCAAGTTTACAGATAGCTTATTAACTACCCAAATCAAGTGCATATTTTAAATAATGCATAACAATGTGATCAAGATGAGAAGGTTGCTGAAATGATGCCATTTGTTTGCTTCATACAAAAACTGGGTTCTATCAACTTAATGCCTTTTTTCCTCCATCTAAATTTAATATGTTTCATTTCAGAGGGAGTTTGATCAATGTGTCCAAATGACTTCTAAATGCTTAGATAAGGTTTTATCAGTCTTCATTTTTCTCACTGGAGAGTAATATGGGTAATATGTTCAGTGATATGTAAAAGCTGTAGGACATTCCCGGTCTTAAAGGAAATTAAAAAAAAAAAAAAGAGGAGAGAAAGAAAGAAGAAAGAAAGAAAGAAAGAAAGAAAGAAAGAAAGAAAGAAAGAAAGAAAGAAAGAAAGAAAGAAAGAAAGAAAGAAAGAAAGAAAGAAAGAAAGAAAGAAAGAAAGAAAGAAAGAAAGAAAGAAAGAGAAAGAAAGAAAGAAAGAAAAGAAGGAAGAAAGAGGGAGGTTTTATTTAAATTATCTGCTCATTGGAGATTTAAAAAGTACCTTAAATTGAATACAGTATAAACATTCTTTCCTTATTTCACTTATGACTAGTTGCTAGATTAATCCTCTTACCCATCAGTGTAGTGTTTTCCACTTTATTATGCATTTTTCTTATTGAATAGTCCTTTGTTTCTCAACAGATAGTTTAGATTTTTAATATTGTTAGGGTTGAGAGATAAATGCTTTGGTACATATTGGAGAGTAATAAATTGTGTTGAACATTGATAAACTAACGCAATTACTAGCAAGGTCACAGAATCAGCTAATTTAGAAATATCAGTACTTGGATTTTGAGTTGTCCCCTGGAGAACTGCAGCCACTTTATTAAAGCAGGAGGGTGAGGAGAAAATGGTACATTAGGATTGATCTTTTGATCTAATTGTGGACCTCTGCCATTCCTTGTTTGACCAAAAGTGCTTAGCAAGCAAGAGGAAACACAGTTCAACTAATTGAGGAACATCCCTTAAAAGCCAAAGGGATTGTGGGAAGAAGAAACAAATTGCAATTTGTACAGTTTTATGGTGTTAGTTATCAATGAAAAGGTGTAAATACTGTACAATTAATCTTTGCTTTTCACATGGGAATTTTTGAGGTTTGCAGACATATCACAATCATACTTCCAATATGTTCAAGCAACTGAATTTCTTATACTGCTGAAGTCCCAATTAAGTAATATTAAAAATGCGTAATATTTTCTATGGTGTGACTTATTTTTAAAGAACTAACATAAGACCTCTGCAATAACACTCAGTCGCTAGACAAAAACCTCTATTGTTGGACAACATGATATTGGAAATACCATGGTATCCACCCATTGCACAACAGAAAGGCAAAAAGTCTGTCTGCTCAAGAGAGCTAAAATGATACCCATATTCAAACTTAAATGCACTTTCTTCCATAAAAGATGCTTTAATTTTGCTCTTTTGATTTCTCTACCTGATATATATCTGTTTAGTATATCATACTGCAATCACTAAGATGATACAGCTTTAAAAGATGTGTATTAATTAGTGGAGTGGCATGCAAGAACAAGGGGTAACAATGGTGGGAGATGTACCATTATTTCTTCAGAACTGTTTTAATTTGATTCTAGCCAGTGAGAACTGGGAATCATTGTGTTCTGCATGATAGTTGGCTGCCTAACTGAAATGAACAGATAAAATTGATTTTTAAAAGACACACAGCAACTCCACCAAAATAGTACTATCTTCATAGGCAGTGTATCATCATATTAGTTAGAAAATTTTTGTTTGCCTTCTCACTGTCTCCTTCCTTCTTCCCACTTTCCCTCTCTGCTTCCCTCTTTCCTTCTTCTTTCTTTCCTTCTTTCTTTCTGAACAGTTGCAGGAAGGAAGCACTAATATCAATGCTAAAACTGCAGGAGGAGTATGTTTCAGATGTAATATTTCAGTTTGTAGATTTTGGGCTTTATATCTTTTTCATGTTGACATTATTTCATGGGCAGTCAGAAGCATTGAGACACAGCTGCAAATCTTGACATCTACATTAAGAGACATTTGGTTATCTGCAAGACATGTATTCAAGGAGAACTGGGTATCTAAGCTCTTACTGTGGTCAGTTGGGACCAAGTCACAGTCAGAGGAGTCTGGAAAGCTGTTCGGTTGACCATATGTAGAAGATGAACACTGACTGTGCTGACTAGTCTGTTGCCCATATACAGACACCTAGTGTCGTCTGAAAATACCTAGTACCATGGCAGCATGGACCTACACATAATTTACTTCTCAGCCATGTAGTGTGTACCTTGGCAGTCTACAGATTCAGTTCTCCTGTCTGTGTGGGAATGAAACAGGATAATCACTGACTCAGTGTTTCTGAAATGTTCTGAAAGGGTTTAAATACAATTAAATAGAAAAAGAAATACAGGTATATGTTAAACTTCAAGTAGAATTTCAGGGTTTTGGGATGCAGTAAACACCAAAATCACTTTGGGCTTGTTAGGTTTTACTCTCTCTGTGATCCCGATGTGCAGTGAAATCAGATTTCGAAAGTTTCCATTTCCAGAGGATTTTTTTTTTTTTTTTACTTCAGTAATTGGTCACTGGATTGATTAGAGAGGTGATGGCCAGCCACCCTTTCTGATCAGAATTCAACATAGTGTTACTTCAGGATCTTTGTTTTACCTTTATTGTAAAACACAGTTGTAGGTCTGTCAGTTTTTCAGCTTTGAAAAACATAACCCCTAGTCTAAAACATTCCTAGTTTAAAAAGTAGGATTTTGTCTTATAAGTCTTAAGAAAATTTTTATAACTGGTGTTATTATGACCCTCTCACAGATGATGCCTCTTATTGCCACAGGCTTGTGCAGAGGTGTGAGCCACCAGGGTTTAATATGCATTCACATGGAAACACATCTACTTTCAGCTCCCACGAGAAACGCTTTTGTCCTTACGAAATCTACAGAAAATTCCCAATTTACATTTGTTAATTAGAAAGCTTTATTCTAAATAGACTAATTAATTACAGACACATTTACATTTTAAATTTAAGTGATTATTTTAGAAGATTTTGTAGACTTCTAATTACAAGTGTTGTTATTCTCATTAGGATTTCATGTGCTGTCCCAAATGAAAATGGCAATTGATCTACTAAACCCCACAGAGTCATCCAGTTTAAGTAGTTCTGTATACTGCCTAATGCACACAAGCAGACACTGCCATGTGACCCACTGCATGCCAGCACCAACTAACTATGGAAAAATGCCTCTTCCTGACAGAATCCAAAAAGATGACACAAGTTCCTGCAAAAGTGGAGTGCAAATCACCCAGAAGGAAAAAAGAGGACTCACTTGTCTCACCTTGATCAGGAATAAAGACATCACAATTTAAAAAAATAAAAATGGAAAAGGACTTTTGGTTGAAGATCAGGTATATGAAAACTATACCAGGCTATTTAGGAGCTTCTACAGAAGCTTTAACCTATGTAAGCAAGCTGCCAACAGGAGTACAGCAAGCAATGGTAGCTCTTCTCACATAAAGAACTGAAATAAGATAGTCACAAAATGGGGAACAGTTACGCAGTAGCATTAATGTTCATTGGAAACCTTTTTACTTCATACTAATGTTCAGGTGCTTATTCCTGAAAGGGAATTTGGTTGGTGTAAATAAAAACAATAGTAATAATAACAGTAGTAATAAAAACAATTATTAATAATAACACTAATAATTACAATAATAATGCACTGATACAGTGCAATGGAATTTAAAATACCTTATTTTTATAATCTAAGGAATGTGCCACCTATGTACTGTTTGAGGACTGTAGAAATATCCCTCACATACTTTTAAAAGGGTCTGTCAAAACCCAGAAAGAAAAGTTTTGCAGATAGAAGATGCACTTATCCTTTTTTCCAGCAGTTTGACCGAGGGATCCGAAAGAATAAGAAGGAACCTGCTAGCCTAGTTCTCAGGATGCCTGCCCAGAAGGTCGGGTGCCTCAGCTCCTTCCTGGTGGATGGATGACTAATTAGCCATCAGAACAGAACTGCCTCTGCAGGAGAGACTCTGATCTCCCCACCATAGTATTTTACAACTCGGTTAATGAGGCTAGGTCATCAGGAACCCATTGGGAATTTCATCTCCTGCCGGCAGTACTGTTTCTGTCTAAGAAGCAGCTGAGAGTGAAGATGTTCCTTGAAATTACTCAATCTCTTTATTTAGAGATGCATGGACTATTTAAGTTGGAGGAAAACTACTGCAGCAAAGAGGTTCCTCTCGACAAGAAAAATTGAGTATATATACATTTAATAAAATACAGACACCAAATAACATTTTAAATTCCTTGTTTTTTTCTGTCAAACCCAAGAAGCAAAGTTTCATACATCTCTAACAGCATTGCAACCACTGCAGATATCCTACTTTCCTGCAACCTTTACTTACTGCTGGTGCCTTTGAACACTTTGGTTTATAGCAAGGAGAAGACATCCATAAAATAAAGTTGAGACCATAGAACTGTCTTACTTCTCTTGGGGCAGAGGGAAAAGACAGAATAAAAGAAGATATTTGACCCTGAAGTCAAGAACATGAGAAAGAATAGTCATCTCTTTCCTGATCCTTCAGTGTGGGTCTGCCCGAAAAGGAAGCAGCACCAGACAGTTGTGAATGTATCTTTAAAGCAAAATCAACTCCAGTACTACTTTTCTCTTGGTGCCCATTTCACAATTTGAGCAATTTGGCTATCAGTTAATATCGCAGCTGATCTCCCATGATTTTGGACAACTCCGTTGAACTTCATAGTGCAGCTATTGCCAGGGGATCTTCTCCTTGGATTCAGACTTGTGAGGGAGCTGATCTCACAGTCCAGATTTAACTCCGTATATCCCAAGTTGGTTGGAACTTTGTGCATGACACTGTATTAGGGATGAATCTTTGATTTTCTCATTTTAAGAATGTATTAAATTGTCACGAGGAGTGACTAGGCATGTATAAATAGCAGTCTGCTATTTCAAGTGGTCAAGATAGGCACCTAGGCTATAAGATATGATATAGGACCTACAAGACTAGTAAGAGGTCAAGAAAAATACCCTGTACACACAGTATGTCACTGAACACCTATATTTAGACAACTAAATCCCATTCCAAAAGTCATAAATCCCTGTCATTATCAGGACATAATTTGTATTGTACATAAACACATTCTCTGAATGTGTTACAACCAAAAGTGCCAAGCACTGCAGCAAAGAATAAATCATAATGTTATTATTTACAACTGGCCAATGATACAGAGTGGAAGTTCTTATAACCTGAAAGCCCATCCAGAAAAAAATATTAGAGGGGAAAAACAAAATAAAACAAAACAAACCTCTCCCAAAACAGCCCCAAACCCAATCATTAAGCCATTCCTTCAAAACATTCATTTGTAACAAGAAACTAATTACCAGCATCCATGCTAGATGTTTTGTCTTCATCCTGAGTTTTATTTACTGTTTAATGAAGTTGTTTTTCTGTTTTCTTTCATCAGGCAAATGATGAGGCACAGCAAACGACACTAGCAAATTATGAAATAATCCCTGCAAGTTATACAAGTAGACAGAGAATCCATTCCACGTGACCAGAAAGTACAAAGTGATAATAAGAACAGGCTTAATGGAGGTTATGTCTCACAATTCTTCAGGTCAGATAATAATGTGCTATGTCATTAAGCTGCCGTATCGCTTTCCTGACTATTGTAATTGATGGTTCATGATATGGATACACTATAAAGCAAGTAGTATGCTTTGAAATCCCCATCTATAAAACTGAGATGTGTTTTCTGTAAGCTCTGCATTTCTCTTTGCTCTTCCTTAGGCTATTTTTTTGCCTTTCTGAGTCATGAATAATAAACAAATGCACCTTTATTTGACAGTTCAAAGCAATCTAGCAAATTACACACATATGCATCAACACATACCTACATAATAGTATGCTCATATATGGTATTATTTACATGTAATATTCACTGTCATAATATATGGACACACACACACAATCATATATGTATCTTCAAAGAAAGCTAAAGAGTGAAAGAAACTGAGGAGGATTGTTTAAATTATTTTGCAAATCTTAACTACTGTGCTGATAAGCTTTGTCAGTACAGTTAAATGAAAGAGGGCCCAGGAACAGAGGGACAGGAGCACTCTCCTCTGGCTGCCCACACTGTTTGCCGCCTGCCTCCCCAATATGTTTTTGACTACTCCAACTACTACTCTTCCAAGCACAATTTGGAGAGCAGTTTACTCTGGAAATCAATCTAAAAAGGCAACTTGGACAAGTCTGGATCTGTTCACTTCCCTTTATCTTCCTGCCACAGTATCCCAGCAGGCTTTGCACTTTCAGACACCTCTGTGTATTCCACTTGTCCTGAGTTTTGTGACCCTCACTTTCGTTACGTCTGTAAGCTACAACACAGCCTTCACATAAACTGTGGTGCCCTGTACTGAAAATACATCCATAAATGAACAAAAATTCTGATTTAAAGCCCTAGGTCCAAGGAGAAGTCTTCTTTTCCATAGCAGCACAGACAAAGCACAGAAAGACATGTAGAGCACTTTGTATTGAATGTGCATCAAAAGAATTCAGCTCACATCATTACATAAGCAATATACTTAATGAAAATGTAATAGATCTGATGCATTCAGATCTGGCTTTCTCTCCAGTTGTGGCAATGTACAAGAACCATTTTTGCAAGCTTCAACCTTCCTGAGCTGACAGGCATCCCAAAAAGTATGTCTACAATAATTATGGGAATAGACATGTGTTGTACAGATGTGTACAAAGCCACAGGATTTTACTCCAAATGGACCGTTCAGCTTTAGCAATGACTACGTTTTGGATCCTTTTTGAGTGTTAGCTCTCGATACATCTTTTACATTGGTCCTATCTATGACCCACAACTTTAAGTTACTGCTTGACCTTAGAGATTCAGACTAAGACATCCCACAGAGTCTCTGTGTTGGATTTCAGTAACAGATGACTTAATGATATATTACTTAGTTTGGTGCCTTAGGCCACATCTGCATTATGAGCACTTTGACAATGTACAATACCAGGATCTCTACCTGTGAACAGTTCGCACCTTCTTTTTTCTGATAAGGTTGTAACCTCAGACTATAGCATATCTTGATCAACATAAATTAATTCTTGTGTCAGGTATTTTGCAGGTACTTCTCAGGTCACAAGATCTCAAGCTAGGATTCTTACCTGGCTTAAGAAGAAGGGACTTTTAAATCTTCATGAAGTGTAACTATAATTCATTATAAAGATACCAATGCCAGCACCTTTTCTGTATATTTATGGACAACTTCAACACAAACTCTAACTTTTTAAGAATGACTGATGTAGATAAATGTTATAAACCATCACATATTTGCGTGTGTATGTATGCTTATGTATATGTTACGCATGATTTATCCTATTAAATGTTTCAGGTTGTATTTATAGGCCTGTTATTAGACATTTAAGAGCTTAAAAAATCCAACTTTTCAAACTATTCACTTTAATAATTAGGGTGAACATAGGAGGTTATGGCAATTGCACAAAACGGGTGCATTTCAAAGAGAAGAAATTATAAGTGACAGTCACCCTTTATCAATTCATTCCAAGTCAGTTAATTAAACCTAGAATTATTTAAATAAGGTGACAGACAAAAGAAAAGGTCAATGTTCCCAACGTTTCAATAGGTCTTCCTCATCTCTGGAGTTTAATTAACTCATTTTGAACAGAATGGTCAAAAGTATGATAAAACTCATAATTCCTCTGTTTTTTTAGATGGAAAATGCCTGTTCTCCTTAGGCCTGCACAGTGGCTTCGCACCACCAGAAAATGAAGGAAATTCTCTCTACCCTCACTAAAGCCACAGACTTAACCTGGAATCTGAAGTAGCTGAAGTGGGGCCTCACCAGCCCATGGCTAACATATACTGCGGCTACAGGGTCCCCATGGCAGTGGATATGCAAGTCCCTAGGTCAGGAAAACATCTGCACAGCATTTTGATCAGGCACTGAGGCTAAAGTAGCTGGTGACCTGTCCATTGACCTGCTCTGACTATGGCATTTTGTGGCCATGAAGACCTGTCTTCTTTGGAAACAGCTGCTAGAGAGAGATTCATGTCACTGATCACTTCCCTCTCTCTTTTTATTCTCCACACTCCATTTCACCAAGCCTGCTCAAGAATTCAGTCTCTTGATGTGTGAAATTGTGCTGGGATTCACATGTTGAAACAGACATAAAGGAGTTGATTCAGAGACTGGAAGAAGCATGGTGAAACAGAGCATGGGTCCAGAAAGAGTGTGGGGAAACCCTAGGAGGAAAAAGCCTAGAGAGGAAGATTTTTGGAGGTTGCTAACCAAAATACATTTAAAATTATGAGCTGCAGTTTGCTGTTTCTTTCCACGTAGAAAACTGAATTAAAAGAATTGCACTGAAGAAAAACAAGACTCTAAGATTAGTCACCTCCTTACAAGAACAACCTGAAAGATCCTGAAACTTTGGCTGGTCAGTTTGAAAAGAGCAATGACAGAAATGTTTCTTGTGTATGTACATACACATAAGAAAAAAAAGAGAAATGTTGGGATGCGAATGCTTGCCAATGTACCAGCTACTTCATGTTAACTTTATTTGTACTTTTACTCAAGAATAAATACAGATTGGCAAGATAAAGGTACAGCAACTCACCTCTTACTTATACAAGTCAAAGAATGTACATAACCCATGTACCATGGAAAAGTGGAGGTGTTATAATCACATTTACTAACACTGTGATAATTTGCTTTCATGTTCATACTCTCAAAATTGTCACAAGGGCCAGGTAGGAACATCAAATGCAAAAAAAGTGTACCTGAATCCTTCTGCCTAGTGCTGCTTTCTCTGAGGAAGATGTGTGGGTTTAGAGAAACAGGAATTAGAGAGCTCAGATAAGTCACCAGGGTTATGCAGGAGGAAATGAGAGATCAGTATTCAAGGGACCAAGTCTCTCACTATTGCTCTGATTTTCAGAGAATAAGGAATTTTATGCCAAGAAAATATTTTTCCGAATTTGCAAAGCATGGACAATTAATAGCAACAGATAGTAAGCATTTATTATATACTCAAAAGGAGCTGCAAAATATTTTGATGAAAAACTATCAGAGACCTCGTGCTACTGTTTCTTTATTTTTCTGTTGTGAAATGCAATGCAAATTTGTACAGTCATGTTGTCTCACAGAACTTTTGCATGATTCTCCTAAGTGAAAAGCGAATATACTGCTGGGTTTTACTTCATTATATGTGTGCAGCTTTCCCTAAGATCCTTGTTCATGTTGCATCCTGGAATACAAGAGTATCAAGAGAGGTAGCTATCACATGGAGTACCCTATCTTTCGGTTTAAAGAAAAATATCTTCTATCTTAAGAAATTGCACTAGATGATCTTTCAAGGTCCCTTCCAATCCCTAACATTCTGTGAATCTGTGATTCTACTCTATAAAAAGTTTACCTGGTTAAAAAAGTCTCACGAGCCCTTTCATCTCTTGCGACTGATAATTTATATCTTATTTTTTCCTTGGAATTTTTATGTTTTTCCTTTCCTTTCTCTTCATAACAATTTCTTACTCTTTTATTACTTTTTTAATCAACCCAGGAACAAAGTCTTTGGGTCCAGACAGCTTTGCATTTCCTTTTGCTTCTTGCCTCTTTATGTCTTAGCAAATTGTGTGTGGTTTCATTAGTAAGCCAAACTTCATGCTTCGCTGCAGTTTACAATAAAAAATTGCAGCTGCAGTTTCCTTGAACCTCTCAGAAAAATGCAGCCACATCTCTGAAGCTACGAAACACTATCTGACAGAGAGGTGTTTAAGTGAATGAATGGAGGATAAAAATTAGACTGCTGAAAAGAGAACACTTTTAATTTCTGGAAACACAGAAGAAACAACTCGGTTGCTTATTCATTGCCATTTTTAATTTTGTGAGCTTTATAACACTTCACCATGACCTGAGGGCAAACAAAACAAGTTGGCTGATTCTTTTCCATCATGGAGTCAGAAAAACAAGAATTGTTTATGATTTCTAGCAACTGTTAAAATACATCGGTGTCTCCATGTGTTCAGTGTTATTGCAAACATAATTTTAAAAAATCAAATTGCCTTCAAAGGATATATGAAGATAACCATCTTTTCAGTTTATTATCTCTTACCATGTCTCATCTGGAACATTTCAAAAACCTTGATAACTACTACACACCTGATCTAGAATTATGAACACAATGTTCTTCTGAACACTGTATCATTGTGGTGATAAGCTCAATGTAAATTATTAAATTGAAACCATGCATGGTTGTAAGATTTAAGAGCACCTGATATACTTTCAGCTTTTATGGCAATAAAGCAGCATTCAAGTTTCCTACACCGCACAGGATCAGCAGGTTAAAATGAAATATTAGAAGCACAGCTCTGCAAACTGTATTCAGTAGAGAAATCCTAATCACCACAAATTTCTATACGAAGAATATAAGCTCATACTCTAATGTGTCAGGTTTACTTATAGAAGTGTTATAACATCAGAGCTTCAGCCCAACCTGAAGTATGGATACCAGAACACCAAAAGAGTGAGGTACATAGATGTCTGTTATACACTGAGCATATGTGCCCATGGAAAAAGCACAGCTCACTGAAGAGCTCTGAGCAAACAGATTTCGTCTCAGCTGGTAACTTCATCTCAGCATTTGAGTACTAATTCATCTGCCCCCAACAGCTCAAAAGCTGTTCCAGAGGAGAACTGAAAACTTTATTCTTTGTTCCATTTCTTAAAATTACGGAGTCTATTACTTCGCATTAATCTAGTTATGCTACAGAAAAAAACAAAGTTAACAATTGTGGCTTTACCCTCGCTTTGCTATGTCCATAAGTGTGTCAAGAGCCCAGGTGTGCATAACATAGCCTTGGTTAAGGCATTTAATAACGTGGATAAAAGGTGAATTAGGAAACGCATCTGAGTCCTGATGTAAGCTCAAAATATAAATTCTTGGCTTCATTGCCTGCTCCTCCCAAAACAACGTTCTGCTGTGCTTTGCAGTAAATGAAGATTGCACTCTGAAAACATAGATATGAGGAAAGCCAGGATGTGAGAAATGTAACAGTTACTGGACACTAACTATCTTTGTTCAAATCCAAAAGCTTCACAAAACAAAACAGAACTTCTCCTGTTTGGTTTTGTATGAGCTGACATGTCCTTGTCTTACTGTATATTTTACCTCATAAGAGACAAATGTTTAGATCTAAGCTGAAATGAAAAGTCTAGATAGAGCAGAGTTCTATGTCACCTTGATGTGCATTTTTCTTGTTTAAGACTCTTGTATTTGCAAGTAGCAGAAAAGCTAGTTGCAACAATAATCTGTGTACAATCATTTGTTCATTTCCTTCATGGTAGTCCTCTTTCCACCATTTGTTTGAGAGAGATTCAAAATCTCTAAAGTGAAATCAATTGTTATAAGAAAAAAATCTTAGGTTTACATTAGGGAAGAATTTCTGCAAATCGTTTATTACACTGAAAATGCAGGGTCTACCATTTCATAAAGGTTAAAAGGTAACCAGATTAAATGTTAAAATTATATTACATTTGTTGTATTTTTTTCATTTGTATAAAATTAATACTAAACTAGATCCTCTTGAGACTCTTGCAAGAGTTATCTCTGAGTACTTCTGCTGAAATCAATCTAAAAATATTTAGCATTGTGTAAATCCTGTAATAGGAGCATGCATCTTTGTTAGAACTTGCCAATATTAAAGAGATTTGCAAAAATCCAGTGTGTTTTGGATAGTACATTCCTCCCACATAATATGGTCATTATTAAATTATTTGCTGATCAGAAAATTAATCTGTCCAGTAAATAAAATGAGATAGTTTACTACAAAGTTCCGTGATTGTAGCTGGATTTCTATGGGTACATTTAAAAGTGTCACTGTTTAAAAGGGTATGCATTTGCTTGTGTGTGTATTTATATTTATATGTATATAAATATATTTAAAAACTGAAACTAAAGTGCTTCCTTTCCCTCAAAAAAAAAAGCTCTCTTTTTAGATATTTCAGAAATGGTTGCTTTAACACATTTCCAATGCATTTTCATTAATATTTTATTCCGCCATCTTACGAATCCACTTCAAGTCACAAACAATAACAAGCACAGTTAGACTGCCTACAAATGTAGCCTCTTTTCAGTGACTTCCAAATACATGGGGATTTAGTTCAATAAGGCAGTGCACCTGAGTGACAAAAGAACTCAAGTGAACCAAACTGAAAAGTACAACAGCTGTAGGCTTCTGAGCAGACAAAGTGCCTGTGTGTTCTGGCACTGGGCTGTACTCAAACTAGACCAAAAGCAACACTTTGCATTCAACTTTTCTCTCACAAAAGTAGGACACTGAACTTTTCTCGATTGCATATTTTATTTGGGATTTAAGAAGGATTAGTTTTAACTGGCCTGACCGATTCTCTGACTCATTTTTACTCCTTACTATTTTATAGTGCATGCGTCTTTTCATCTCTTCAATCTTTTTCTCTTAGCAGTGCTGCTCCCCAGCTAATTTGGGCTCCACATTTGAAGTTAGTTCCAACTCTTATTCAGGAATGTCTAGTATCTTTGGTTTCTAACGGAATATCCTATCATTTTTCAAAAAAATAATTTATACTACTAAATACTACATGGCTGAGTTTGGCCCATGAATCATAACTGGTGAAAAGAGCACAAAATACCCTGATTCTCACTGAAAGAAAATCTATAGTTTTTCTGCAAAGAAGCAGTCTTTTAATTTTAGTCCATAGCTTTAGTCAAAGTTGTGGGTGCTTGTCAGATCCAAAACAATCACAAAAAAAGTAACATGATAACACAACAAAAGCATATTGGATGACTTTCCATGTGATTCTTACTATTTGTTGTGTTATTTAATATCATAGTAAATAAGAAAATAACATAGGAAGTGGCAGTGATATAAGTGAAATCCTGAAGGACAAGGCAGTTCAGAATAGAGCTATAGACCATTCCCCCATTGATAGTCTCTGTATTCCCTTTGCAAATATAGCTATTACTTAGACTGTTAAGTCTTTACATCATTATTGATACATTCCACTTAAATGCTTATAGCAGTCAATGGTTTCTAATCAAAACAGATAAAGGACTAAACAGACAGGGCAACAAATGTTGCAGTATTAAACATTTAGTTTTGAGTAATTTTAATTTATATATTCATTGTGTGAATTTTTGAACACTTCCACTAAGGTTTTACTTTTATGTATGAAAATACATAAATTTGTCATAACAAACAGTTTTCCCAAAAATTTAGAAATTCTCCTCTCAACCATTTCTCAATCCATTTCCACCTAAATTACCATTTTCAGATGAAATAGGGCTCCCACCTCTTATGTATATTCATAAAACCATAACTAGGTTAAACAGATTAAAATCAACTGATCTTTTTAAAATTTCATTGTAAATCTATTTGCATTAGAAACCTAACTGTAGAAATGGCAAAGCATCTCTACACCTTGCAGTATATAAAAAAGGTGGGAGGTTCTTTTCATTGCTTTACTCCATCATTCTGGTCTTAGTTCCTGTTTAGAGCTCCATGGTAAAAAACATGTCATAGATGATTGTTGTTGCTGTTTTCTATGAACTATTATAGAATCATTTTTTCCTGGAAGCCTGGAGCTTTTGAGTTCTACAACCATAGTACCTATAATGGCATAGAGACATGAGGAAATCAAGTGAGCAGCTGGGTGGGAGTTTGGCTGTTATCCAAAGTTAACCCACCACAAACATCTTTAAAACAAAAAGCAATAAGTATCTGTAGAGGAGCTGGGATGCTAATAAGCAACCAAAATAGACATCTACTTTGTTCACACATGGTGTTTAGCACTGAAGTCTATTTTAGGCCTGACAGAGTCCTTCTGTGATGAACAGCTTGTCATTTTTTTCCCTGCTATTGCTGATAAAACAGCAGTATCTGAGTTATTTTGACAATATCCCCGTTTTCCCTTTCCCAATCTGCCACAGTGTAAACAAACTCAAAGGCGAAGTACATTTCAAAGTGTATGTGTATAAATATGTATTTATATATAACATATGTCAAGGTTTATGCACAACTGTGTATATATATATATATGTGCATATGTATATCAATACACCAAGAGGTTTTTGTTCTTTCTTTTGCAATGTTAGAACTTCAGTTTACACAGAAAACCACGAATTCTTGTGCATCAGTGTGTCTCTAGACACGCTGCTAAGAATGGGGTTCAGAACAGCCACATTCATGCTCACTGGCATGCCAAGGACAGACAATCAGAAAATTAGAAACACCAAAGAAAAATAATATGTTTCAAAATCTGGGTATGTGGTACATATGTTGCAGGTTCAGCTAGTTTTTTGTGGTTGTGAAACTGAGCTACAGACCCTGAAATGTCCTCTTCCACTTCGACATCCAGATGGTCCTTTCTTGTAACAGCCCAAAGATTAAACAGTCACCCAGAATGGGATGACCAAAGACCTTCTAATTCTGGGGTTTTTAGTCCCATAAATAGCCCCCACTTCCACAAACATGCCCTAGTCACAAGCCTAGATGGGTGGAGGAAAGAGGGTAAAGCAGAGTTACTGTTCAGGAATATATTCATGGACCCAGACTGGAAGAGATCAAGAAGTCCTGATGCAATATTTTTTGGTTAAGGCATCAATTGCTTGAGAATCTGTATAAGAAAGTGAACCTAAAAGAGAATGAACATATTCATTTGTAAGAAACAGGGAAGCACTAGTGCCTTTTTCTGTAAAGTTCCATAAGAACTTGAAATGTGGACATCGGTGAAATTAGAAGACCATCAAACAGTTGACAATTATCTTCTCTCTAGTTTAGGCCGGTTCCAAGGTACTCTGCATGAGTGGCTTCAGCTTTCAGGAAATTCTTCTTCTGATGCTGGAGACCAAGAATTGCCACTCTCCATCTAGAAATACAACTTGCGCTACTGAAGTAGACAATGGTAAGCCAGAGGGGTGCTAAGAAGCTTTACGCTTATCCCCAAACTTAGAAATTAATTAAACAGGGTAACTGCTAATTTTTCCAAGAGTTGCCTTCTTCCTTCTAATCAAAGGTTTAGGGAATGCAGTCCAGTATTAAGAGATAAATATGGGAAATGTAGATATGAGGTATAATAGTTTATGGTCAAGGTAATTGACTTTTAATTTCCACATGCAGGAAGAGTCTGGGGAGTTAACCTGAACTCAGCAGTTTTCAATACAGGTAGAAACTGCTCTCAATCTATAGCCTAGAACAAGAAAAAAGGAAACTCCATCTGTGCTTTTCTGCACTTCAAAGTTAGGACACATTTATTTCCTGATTTATGCAAGATGAGACAAGACAGTGTGAGACACTTTGGGAGGGGAGATTATCAGAAATAGTTTTGCAGACTGTAGGACTCAATAAAACCCAGCAACTTTATGAATTGAAAATATTTTTGAAGGTAGGAGGGATTTGCATTCATGCTGACAGCTTCTGTATCAAGTTTAGCCCAGTGGGAATTGAAACCGCTGAGATATTAAACCTTGAAAAGAAGGATTTATAATGGAAAGGCTGACAGAACTTTAATTATAGCCAGTAGCACTTTGAGCATACTTAAATGTACTATGTTTTTATAAGGACATTATAAAAACCAAAGGGATAGAGGTCACAGATTAGATTGTGCTGGAGTAACCACTGGAACATCTAAGCCTTTAGGCCACTTTTTGGCTCATGTTGGCTGACTGAGAGACAGAAAGTCAAGTACCTGAGAATCTAGGTAATATTAGACAACAAGGTCTCATGTTTTTAAAATTATTTCACTAAAAATATTCACGATCTTTTTTCCTCAGGAATATATAATGGGTAGTCTTTTCCCTTATACAAATACATGAACAAATAAAAAGTCAGGATAAAGAGTTCTTTCTTTATTCAGACAGCTTTATGCTTAATGCACCTAGCACATTATAATACTAGAAGGAATACACAATATCTCTAAGAATCTGCTATACTGTATCTTTGTGATTTGTTCATTTTCATAGCTCACATATTTTGAGGTTCTCAGTGTATATTGTTTAAAAACATACTATTTTAACAAATAATCTGCATGTAAACATCTGATATTTAAAGCAAGAATTTAACACTAGAGAAAGGAGAGAGACTGACATCCCCGACAAATGAACTTTTTTGTTTGTGTACAAAGCAGCACTGTGGCAAATTTCTCAATCATGGCAGTGAGTTTAGGACACAAGACCTAAAATCAAAAGCCAGCAAATTTGCCTCCTGAAGAGGTCGCAGTGACCAAAGAGACCTCATTAGAAAGGATTAATTTCAAATCTCAAATGGACTGAATCATCTTCTGGTCATGAAAGAAATTAAGGATTATAAAAATTAGTTTGGATGATTCAGTATATGCCAACAAGTCCAAGTTCCCCAAGTAAGCAACACAATGGAGTCTTATAAATATATATTATGTATTATATTACAAAGGTTAAAATAATGGAATACAAGTAATGGCTTGTTGATAGGTCTTCCACTTTTGCAAAGAATGCCAGAGTACAGCTGCCCTCTGTGCTCATGTAGCCTTTTAAGCAATGAGTTTATGGGAAGCTATTGTGAGACAGAAGAATACATTAAGTTCAGGCTTCATCATGAAGTCCAACCATAACCTAACTCTAGCACTAAACCATGTCCCTAAGAACCTTGCCTATATGCCTTTTAAACACCTCCAGGGATGACGACTCCACCACTTCCCTGGGCAGCCTGTTCTAATGCCTGACAACTTTTCTGTGAAGAACTTTTCCTAATATCTGATGTAAACCTCCTCTGGTGCACTTGAGGCCATTTTCTCTTGTCCTATCACTTGCTACTTGAGAGAAGAGACTGGCAGTTACCAGTAGAACTAAGATTTAGCATGACCAACTGAAAGAAACGTGACTCCCCATGACACACAAGTCAGTTTTTTCACAGGCTTGGCTTCTATTCCCTATCAGGACCAAGCCAAGAGTGAAAGGCTTCCCAGCTACCTCACTTGTGAAAGAAAGGGGAGACTGTTGACTGTTCACAGAGAAACTGTGCAGCTTAGTTACAAAAGTAGTGTTGTTAATTTAAAAAAAAAAATGCAATTAACAAAAACATTTTGTAAAAGAGAAAGTGTCAGGCCGTTTGATATATTTATATCCAGTTATAAATATCTGAAATAAGTCAAAAGGCATATTAGGGAGAAAGAAAATATTCTCCATTTTTCATGGTACTTCTTATGTCTCTTTTTTGGCACATTTTACAGATATAGCTAGTAGGAAAAGAAAGGCTGAGTTTTGTCTGATATTTCTAGGATTACTTGCTTAAAAATTTTATGCAGAATGAAAACTAGATTAATTCACAAATATTGTGAAAAGCACATGAGATAAAGAGTCCTCTGTAATCCAATAACCTTAAGCTAAGACATGCAAAATCACCATGTATGTCCCTGCTTTAAAAAATGCAGATTAAGAATGTCCTGTGATCTAACATAACAATCTACCACTGTTATGAGTAGTGATTTATAGCTAATAGTGTGTTAGAGCTAATATCACCAATATTATTCCGCCTGCAAGTACTTAGCTATGTTAGTCTCAAGCTCTACCTTGGTTCCTTTCCAGATAAAGTTATGTCAGTACCACTGTTCTTAAGAATATTTTTTATTTCAGCAAAAAAAGTATTTTTACATAAAAATTGGTACTTATAAATAAAAATTTCTGTGCTAAGCAGTTTTAATGTCTCAGCTTCCAAAGGCAAAAACGTCAATCGAAAAGACCAAGGTACTCATCATTTCAGTTTGTACTTAGGTTGTGTGTACTATTGTTTCCCATTGTTTAGAGATACCGAAAAGATAACATAAAAAGCATAGAAACAGAGTCAGGAGACGAGGGATCTAATCAACAATGCATCAAGGACCAATTCTTATTTCTTTATTCATTTGTTTATGCCTTATTGTTACCTTGGGATGGTTAAAAGACACTAATTTATCAACTCTCCTTATTGCCAGTCAAATCCGAGGTCTTTGCAGTTTGTTCATTGTTCAAAGCCTGGGGAATAGAAAACAGATTTTCTTTGCTTTTGACTACAATAACATTTCCATTACCTACTAAACTCTCTTTCTCAGGACATTTTGAGTGAGGCTGACTCACACTCCTGCCCCTTCTAGACCATAGCATGAAAATGCATGGATAGATATACTGCACTTTGGCAAAATGTGTGAACTGGAACATGTGGGACTTTGTGCAGGGCCGTGTTGCAAGGCTGAGGGAATCTCAAGCATGCTGGTCATTTGTGAAATACTGCAAAATGGAAGAGTGGAAGTACTGTCATAGACCAGTAAGATCGGAGATAGATAGGAACCATGTCACAAATGCCAAAGGAAAATGTAGATGTGTAATTCGGGATGCTTACAGTTTAACCTTCATGCTTCAAAACCTGAAGTTGGCCTTGTCACCTACCACAGCAGCCAGTAACTGATGGTATTTGTAGGAGCATGATATTGCAGAACTTTATGCTCCTCCTGTACTGCTACAGCCAGTGCATATTTTTCTAACCAAATAATCTTCTGGAAATAGTACTGCATTTTAAATAGAAAAAAATCCTCTCTGCTTCCTGTTTTGTTTTTAAAATATCCATTGACTCACTTTGCATATATCAAATAACACTTTATAGCACACTGTTGTGCTGATGTAGATACAGAAAAAACAGTAAGCATAATGTCTAGGCCATGCAGAGTGATTTATTGAGCCAGTTGTTTGGTGAAAAACTAAGCAAAGGGCTATTCTGATTTATGGTTCTAATTTTGTTTGGTCACAGTATTACTTGCCTTTTTTGTAGTATGAAAAGATTACTAGGAATTATAAACTTCAAAGAATCATTTGGACGTTGGCATTTCTAAGTGTGCTCAAATTGAGTACTTTATAACAAAATCTCAAATCCATATTTTCTACAACTTCTACCTGATTAAGGAAGAACTGTTTAAATATCTGCCTAATAGAAATGAGCACACTATTCTAAGGAATTAAGCAAAAACACAAAATCAACTTGTCCTTTAAAAATTAATTTAAATTATTTGTTATGCACTTTTTAACCTTGTAAAACATGATGATTCTAGAATACAAACAAACGTGTTCTGCTTACAACAGATAAAACTCACAAAGAACTCACTTAGGTAATAGTTAATTTATTT
Source organism: Patagioenas fasciata (assembly GCF_037038585.1). Lineage (NCBI taxonomy): Eukaryota > Metazoa > Chordata > Aves > Columbiformes > Columbidae > Patagioenas > Patagioenas fasciata. The sequence goes on from NC_092520.1 coordinate 47,052,155, forward strand.
TTCTGCAAATTCAACACCATCTATTAGGACTACGTGGTTAAAAAGCATTTATAATACCAATACTTTGAGGGAGGGACTGAAAGAAAAAACATACCACTATTAAAATCACAGATCTTGTAATTCAATTATACAAATGACTGAAATTGCAAGGAATAAGTAATGGTTTTTCTATTTCAAGCAGTACTCACTTTCTATTTAAAATATATCAGGTATATCTGCGGCTGTGTGGAATTCACAGTAAGCAGGATTAGACCTGCTATACTAAGCTTCCTGTATCGAGTAGTTCCTAAGAAAATTTCACTCTCTAAGCAATTCATTATTGCAGAATAAACATCAACTTCACTTTTTCTTTTCTTCTAACTTGCTCATAATGTGTATCACAGTAAAAAAGATGTCATACTATCACATTAATATTTTTCACCCAAGCTTTAAAATATCTGTGTTTGCAGTGAGTAATCAAACCTTGTAAGACTACTCCTCTGCATCTGTAATAGTATTTATAAATAGAAACAGACTAAAAGAAACAATTATTTATCCTCTGCCACAACTGACCCTAGACCTTTTGAAAACCAGGGAAAGATTCCAGCTGCCTCCAGCGGACTTTGTGTCAGGTACAAAGTGGTCTTGGGACAATCTTTGTGTTCCTACCCACAGACCTCTGAGGAGCTCTGTCTTCCTTAAACCAATGAGACATTTTTCTGATTTGCAGCCCTATTAGTTGTTCCAGATATAACAATAAATACCACTATCAAAAGTGTGCCATATGAGGAGTGCTTCTTGCTGTCAAAGACCAATCTCCTGGTGGAGATTTGTCTCCCTTGCAAGTTCAGCCTTGCCTACAAGAAAAACACTCTTCTTGCTTTTTCCCCTATGCCAGCCTCACATAGTGGTGACTGCAGATGACTGTATGATATGGGTGTTAAATAACCTGTAAGAAATTCAGAAAACTCAAATATTGGCAGGATAAATGGGGAAACAAGACACTTGGCATCGACAACATTTTGGGGAATGCGCTTTGGTATGCATTATGTGTTGTCATTAATTACGATTAAATGCTCCAAAGCTCACTTGTAGTCCTTATTATTTGCTCTGAATTTGTCGGGCGGTTGGACTAGATGATTGTAGGTCCTTTCCAACTGGAATAGTCTATTTTATTAGAATTTTGGAACAATACATTCACCACCAGCACTCCTGTTGGTGTGTCAGGCCTATAATATTCATAGAAACATGACTAATTTGAGTTGGAAAGGACCTTCAAAGGTCATCTTGTCCACCCTCCCTGCAATCAGCAGGGACATCTTCAACTAGATCAGGTTTCTTAGAGCCCTGTCCAGCCTGGCCTTGAATGTCTCCACGGACTGGGCATCTACCACCTCTCTTGGCAATCTGTTCCAGTGTTTCACCACCCTCATTGTAAAAAATTCCTTCCTTGTATCTAGTCTAAATCTCCCCTCTTCTAATTTAAAATCATTACCCCTGTACTGTTGCAACAGACCCTGCTAAAAAGTTTGTCCCCATCTTTCTCAGAAGCCTACTTTAAATATTGAAAGAGTCAAATAAGGTCTCTCCAGAGACTTCTCCAGACTGAACAATGCCAACTCTCTGAGCCTATCCTCACAGCAGAGCTGTTCCATCCCTCTGACTATTTTGTGGCCTCCTCTGGCCCCTCTTCCAACAGGTCCATGTCTTTTCTGAGCTGAGGGCTCCAGAGCTGGATGCGAGACTCCAGGTGGGGTCTCACCAGAGCAGAGTAGAAGGACAGAATCACCTCCCTCAACCTGCTGGCCACGCTACTTTTGATGCAACCCAGTTGGCTTTCTGGGCTATGAGTACATATTGCCAGGTCATGTCCAGCTTTTCATCCACCTGTACATCCAAGTCCTTCTCCACAGGGGTACTCTCAATCCCTTTGTCCCCTAGCCTGTACTGATACTGGCAGTTGCCCCAACCCAGTTGCAGGACCTTGCACCTGGTTTTGTTGAACCTCATGAGGTTTGCATGGGCCAACTTCTTGAGCTTGTCCAGGTCCCTCTGGATGGCATCCTGTCCTTCATGCATGTCAGCTGCACCACTCATCTTGGTATCATCATAAATTTGCTGAGGGTGCACTCGGTCCCACTATGTCATTGATGAAGATATTAAAGAGAACTGGTGCCAGTTCTGAGGACCACCACTTATCACCAGTGTCCATCCAGACACTGAGCCACACCCTCTGGATGTGACCCTCCAGTCAATTCCTCTTTGGCATCCTGCCCCTTGGATTTGGAAGGCTTGTGAAACATGGAATCACTACAATGACCAATTTTAGGTCATGACTGCACAAGCAGTTGAACAAGTACTGCTGCATAGCCACTAACTTGTAGCAAGTTGGGGAGAAGAGCAAATTGGCCCTGAAAACTGCCTTGCTACTACAGAAATCATGAAGTTGAATCTCAGGCAAGAGTGAAAAGTAGAGTTATCAACCTTACCTGTAGGTCAGCACATCGATTATGCTAGAAATGCGAGAGAAAACCTAGTGCGACAGATCTAGAGAGAAAAAGATGTGAAGTTGCCTTCTAGAAACTACATTTTGGGTTCCTCTGACTGGCGCATTTCAGAACAACTTTTGGTTAGGCTGAACAGCTGAACTACAGAGACAACAGCTTGCCTTTAAATATAGCCTACATTACCTTTTGTGCATTGCTCTACTTGTTGCTGGCCAACCTGCAGAAGGCTACTGTGGGAGGCTCACAGGATCACCTTCAGCTTTTGGAAAGGAATTGCATCTTGGAGGCATCATCAAGTCCCCATGCAGCAGAGAACAAGTTCAAGTGAGTCATCCCAGGGGTCAGGAATCACACAGAGCGCTCTCAGTTCACAATTTTAATTAGGAAACAAGCCAGTTTAATACATTGCAGGCCTGCCGCACAGTGTTCATGTTTTCATTCAGATGTACTGCAGCAAAGTGAAGAATCAACTTCTGAAGCCTCGCAAAGTTACAGTATTAAAACAAGTCTTGCAATAAATAGGTATTATAGTTTCTATGATCATCAATCAGATAGAATCAAACATGGCTTTTCATATGGACTTGATCATCTTTCCTCAGTATTTTGAGGAAGATGAAAGCACCCTGTAAAGCTGGTCAAAACAGTCAGGATGGTCTTTTTTTGGACAAATAAAACCTAGGAAAGATGGCCACAAATCCAATTGTTTTAAAATGTATGGTATATGGACTGTCCTTTGAGAGGATGTGTCCCATTTTAGCAGGCAGGAGGGGAAGCAATGAATGGAGAGAGAAACAGTGAAAAGACCAAGAATGAAGGGAATTGAAAGTCAGAGAAAAAGAATAGTACATAGACCAACAGAGGCAAAGCAGATTGAGGACATCAAGAAAGGTGCAGGGGCCTTCTCTGACAAGACAGTGCACAGTGACTTTGTTGATAAACCCAAAACTCATTATACTTCTTGCTCATGCCATTAGCAATTGTCTCCCTGATGCTGTGTGAATTAACATCCTCCTTTACAACTGCTCATTAAAATGGAAACTACTTTCTCTTACTTCAAGGCAGGGCACTATGATAAATGGTAACCATCTCAGCTGATATCTTACTCATGAGCTATAACTTACCTAGGTAAGGAAAAAAAAAAAAAACAAAAAAACAACAACACTTACCTAGTAAGTGGTGTTTTTTCCCCCTGAACAGCAGCATATTGTTTGACTTAGAGGATTGCTCTCTGGAAACTTGTGAGCAAGTAGGCTATATTCAGAGCTAGTGTCCTTCCCCTTTATAGTCCTCTGTGGAACTCAAATGCTAAAGGCTTCTTCAACATGTTGTACATTTTCTCATTTTTTAAAATTCAAATATGCAATTTAGAATTCTGTTTTTATGTTCCAATATATATCATAAAATTAATTATTCCTCAATCCTTTTTGAATTCTTCTAGTTTGCATATCAAGTGTTTCTCTCATTGAAAAAATAAAAAATCCTTGAATTTTGTTCCAATAAAAACAAAGGAATCCTTAATATTGACTTCTCCTACCTTTGCACATTTCAAAGGACCACCTTCCTTTGTGGTGTCTGAAGAGACTTCCTTCAGGATTTTGCTTTTTAAAATGTTAATGACTTCCTCCTCCTAGGAGATGACTCTTTCTGGGCAAGTTTGTCAATCAGCATTATATTTGTATAGATACAGTATTAAACGCCATTCATTTACATGGCAAATACAAACCATATCAATCAGTCAGTCTAGAGAGTTCTCAGTAATCTGTGCTTGTACTTTTCATGGCCCGAGGGAATAATATGAAAGAGATCTGCAAATATTCATTCAAATGTAAATCTGAATTTCACATCACCCTTACTCATGACCCATTTGGTTTTGTTTTCCTTGAATGTTGAAACACTCAAGGAAATACACAAGAAAAATGTATCCACCAAAAACTAGACAGAGCCACGTCTGACCTAATCCATCATGGACCATAGTCCCACTTCAAGCACGAGGCTGGCCTAGATAATCTTCCAAACAACATTTTTATGATTTCACAATTCTGTGATTTTGAAACTAATTTCCACACATGCAGGCATGCACATCCACGAAACTAAATATGATCTCCATGTTACATTCTAGTCAATGAACAAAAACAACAGCAAATCAATATGCGTTAACTAAATTATATTTTCTCAGAACTGTATGTTTGACCACTAGCAAGTCATGCTGAGCTGAAAAGATACTTAAATAATGTATGCCACCAAAACAGTATTTTTCATGAATCTGTCAAATTGAAGGAGTTACTGCACTTGAGAGAAGAGCAAAAAAAATTCCATATCTTAAGAGAAGGAAATGTTGTTGAGTAGCTACTGATTTTTGTCCTGTGTCTTTTACTAGGGGAAAATTCTATGAAAGAGTAAGTTTTCACAACTAAAATTATATATATTTGATAAAATGCAGGCAACTCAAGGGACTGCGTTATAAGGAGTTTTATTGGACTGGAAGGAGGTTCTTACCAGGCTTTCCCAAAAATCTCAGACCAAACTTATTTAACAGTTAGGTAAGCAGTATAGCCATGTTGAAATGGCACTTGCTGGTGTCACAAAGCTGTAGTACACATCAATAAAGAGAACTGTTGCGATATCTTATAGAAACAGGTAAATGACTCTGGAGACTGCAGTAAAGAAAATGGTTTAAAAATAAATTGTACAAAGTGCAAAGTGATGCACTGAGGGATGAATATCAAGAATTGCTTTAACAGCTGTAAGTTTGTCAGCTAGAAGTGGCAGACTAAAGAACATGTGTGTAGCAATAGCACAAAGCGTGGCTATGTCCCTCTGCTTGATACCTACAAAACATCAAATAAAGTAATTCTAGTAGAAAGAGGGAAGTATTAATGTCGTTGTAGACAAAGTTTAGCTAATTGTTTTCAAGTCATCCTTTGCAGTTTTCTCTCAATTTACTTTTTTTTTATGTAGTTTTAAGAATTTTAGTTCACATGGCAAAGAAATTACTGTATGAGATTAGGTAAGCAGCTAAAAGTACAATTTAGAAACTGAAGATATTCGTAATAAACCAGTTTGTTCTGAGAAAAAATGTATTTGCCATAAAATGCAATCTGCCCCCTGAAAACTGAATATAATAAAATTTAAAATGAAATAAACAGATGAATATACATGGTATTGGAAGAATTCTAAGATAGATCCCTAGTTGTAATTTCCCTCAAGAAAGTGATCTCACCTCCCTAAAGAATACTACAACTGATCTGATGATAAAATACAACCAGAGGATGATACTCATATTCCAGACTAGGGCATATGAGATGTGCCTAGCTTTCCCTCACACAGAAAAGTTTCAAACTCACACAATGCTGAGAAACACTATTTTTATTACCAGGCATTTGAGTCTTACTGGGAACTCACCTGTTGGAAAAAGCACAGGAAGAGAAGGACCTGAACAGAAGTCTGATTTTGGTGAATATTCTTCCCCAAATACTTCACTCTTACACTATTTCCACTTGATGATGCATATTCATTACCTTTCCCAAAGACAAAATATTTGGATGACAAGGAGGAGGAAAGTGACAGACCAAATGACAAAAAATGTTATCCTTATTTACACAGTGTGCCAAACACAGGCATCTTGTTTCATTTTAGGTGCTGTAGGGCATCTCACCTTGCTGTGCAGCTGCCACAGCAGAAGACTCTGAGTCTTCCATAAATCCTGCATCAGAGCTACCAACCCTGTGCAGATGTTTTGTATACCTCGCAGTATCTCATACAGCTCCATATGTCTATGTCTAGGCAACAGATCTGTGTCGAACATCTGCTTTTTGTTGACTGCATGATTCTCTAGGGTCCACTGACTGTACTGTCTCAGGGTGGGATTTAACACCTCAAGTTATTCTATTGTGTATGTGATAACTACATCACACTGACTGACAGATAAGCTGGAGGCCAGGGGGATGACCAGGACATATGAAAATAGCATTATATATAGGCTGTCCATTTCCATTTACTTTAACTGTATGTAATCAACAAGCTTACTTAGAAATGCCTCTGTTTATGTGCTGAAGTTTGGGTGCCTGCTGGCTGGAGATGAATTCCCAGATAACGGGCAAGATCACATTGCCTGAACACAGGCACCTACCATCCTGTTTCAGTCTGAAAAGAAATCTAATTCATCCACATCTATTTCTGGGATCACATTTCCATTTCTGTGATGAAAACAAAGCATGGGAAGTGGGGGGCTGCAGGAAGATTTGTTTCAGAAAGATGCACCTGCTCCTAAATAAAATTCTATTGTACAGACTCCCGTGATCTAGCTAAAGTACCAAAAAAAAAGATGTAGTAGCAATAACCAAAGGCTGTCTGTTAATTTGTCCCTTCCCTCCAGAGGAAAAAAGGGTGAAAATTAAAAGGGAGAACTTGTCCTTACTGTGTTGAATTAACAAAAATGAGTTCTTTTCCTTAAAAGAATGCATTGTCAGTGCAACCTTATTTTTCTAGGGGGAAAAGTGCATCTTCAACCAGCTTTAGCTATTTGCTATGTTGCCCTTCTCTGCACTGTTGGAACTGAATTGTTCCTGGTAGCACAGCACTGAACTTCAATAGGGCCACAGTCTGATCCTCTCTGATAAATGCTCTTCTCCACTGTGGTATATAGCTAAATTCTCCCTGCTCTTAATTAGCTGCACATATCTCATTAACGAGCTTTAAATCAAAGCCAGTCAGAAAGAGGCTACTGTCTCCTCTTGCAGGAGGGAATATTTCCTCCCTGTTACCCTTAGAGAATCACTAAACAATCAGCAAAGGAGATTTCAGAATAATGTGTCTCCTTGTCCCCTAAAGCTATGCAAATGATCTTTTTTATAACACTTTTCAATCTAATTGACACTTGTAATAAAATTCTGCCTGTACTGATCAATCTTACCTTAGAGTCATCCCACACCATCCCTTGAAGTAGTGCCCTTCAATTAAAACTTCCACAAGGCTGTGGAGACTGTAATAATCCACTTGTAGGGAGTGGGAGTTACTTGTTGCTCTGAGGATTTCATTAAAGATATTTAAGACTACATATTTGAGAGCAACGGTTTTGTAAATGGAGCTTTGTGAGCTTATGAATTCCACTTGCTATTTAATTATGTCCAGGAGTCCACTGCATGAAGTCAATGAAAATCATCCCAAGGTTTCAAACAGAATACAGCTCTTTTCCCTGTTTCCTATAATAGACAGGTCCAGCTATCTTTATTTAGAGCATTCTGCCACTACAGATCAAAATAATGACAGAAACCACACACTGTCAATAAGTGAAATACTATTTTAAACAAATAATCCCGATCACATCATTCTAGATTGATCATCACTTGAAAATGCCAATTAATTATTCTGCACAAGATGAATCACCACCAGCCACATCAATTTTTGAGAAAACTGGTGGAGTACTTGCTAAAGCATTAGAAAGCCCTTCACATAGCGAAAATAAACTTTAGAAGAGAGATAATAACATTCACTTTCATGCATGAAGAAGATATCTACAAAAAGATACAGCAGTTCTCCAGAATGATGGCATAGCTGTCTACATCATGAAACATTTTCTATATCAAATAAACAGTTCTGTACAGTGTCAGCTTCGATTCGTGTGATCTCTTCCAACAGGGGGTTTAAAATTGTTACCACTTTCATGAGTACTGATGGTAGAACTAAATGAAAAATTAACTTCGTTTTCCACCTTATATTTAAGATAGTTTTAAGATTTTTTTTTACATGTTAGAGACAACCATGGTAAGTCATACTAGAACCGTATATTTTAAGTAAAAGCCACTTCTGTGCAGCTTAAATGCTTAATTTAAAATATGAATTTATTTACTCACTGAGTAAATAAATACTTACAAAACAAATTGCTAGAAGGTTCCAGTCTAGTTTCAGTCAGATTTGTGCTGCTAATGCATTGCAGAATGAAGGAAAATGTGTTGCCACGTCATCAAAGATTATTACAAGAAGTTTCTTATCCAACCACAAATGCAGTGATTAGAAAGGGTATCAGAAAAGTTTGCTAAACCTGTCAGATGAGTCCAAACAAGAGATGGCAAGATGAGATTATGAACTAATTTATCTTTTTTTTTTTTTTTTTTAGTATCACTTTTTTTTTGTTGAAGTGGCACCATTGTGACAGCTTGTGGAGTTGTTTTGATCATAGCCACACATTTCCAAAATGGTATAAATTTGCAGAGTGGGGTTAATGCGGTGATTTCATAATCAATGCCTCGTTTGATGCAAATTTACAGAAATCATTGGTTTATTTTAACCAGAGTCCTTTGTTTCCCATGAAAAATTAAAGGTGTTTATTATAAATGTTAGAAAAAGTCAGAGAGAGGAAGCTACACTGCAAACTGCTATGAGACAGACTTTTGGGACAGCAGATGTAATTTGTGATTGACCAAAACCAGACATTGCATTCAATGTGAAAACCCGCTTTCAACTTTGATGGATTTCAAATCTCGCACCTGAAAAAGTTCCTCAAAAAACTCCATTTTCTCTCCCTTGTATTATTTTTCCATTATAAACATTGTCATAGATGTATAGGGCACACTACAAAGAAAAAGAGGTCATGATTTGTCTAGAGCACTAATGGGAGTAATGATCTCCAAGTAAAAGTGTTCTGCATCCCTTTCAGAAATTCACTTGCACTTCTGATGCACAGACATAGCATCTCTAAGTCCACTTGCAACTCATCCAAAGGCGTAAGCTTGATTCACACTTAAAATGAAAGCCACACCTAACTGATCCATAGATGGACACGTGCTTCATGTGGCTTCCAGGCTGGGTGGATATGATTTTAGTCATTGAACAGTTTTGGTTAGAGGAAGTGAGATGATTTCACTTTGCTAGTCACCTAAGCTCAAGAAGATATTGAAGCCATCTTGTTTCTAAACTCAAATGAACTTTATTTAATGAAACCTTTTCCCTAAAAAACACATAAATTTTAATGCATATTTAGCATAACCATTCAGCGTAACCAAGAAAGAAAAGAGCTGTGTAATTTTTCATCTGGACAAGTCAGGCTGACTGTAGTCTTGACTTATTCCATACCTTGCATTTGCCTTGCCTGTCAAACTTTAATAAACATAGCAAACTTCAGAAGAGAGGAAAGCAAGTTTAAACTTAGCCTAAGCTTTTTCTCTCTTGTGTTGGTTTCATTGCATGAAGGAAAATTCAAAGTACCTTCAGGTGCTCAGTGCAGATGTCTGTGTCAGATCAGTCTCACTGGTGGAGAGCGGCAGTCTGTGTGACTGTGTGAGTCCATTTATTATAGGTTGGACATCTCAGCTACAGCATAATAACTGATACCTACAAATGTCTATTTCTCTTTCCATTATCTGTAAATAAGCCTACAGTGTCTGTTTCAGATGTTGTTGTCTACATTTCAGATACGTAAAATTAGGTTAGATGAAATAGGTCCTGTGAGTCTCAGAAAAGAGCAGACCAGCTTGTCTCACACATATCCAGCCCTCTGAATACATCTGAAAATCAAGCAGAGCTCAGGTCATGGGCCATATTTCATAGGCACCTGATCAAAGTTTGTCATGTGTGCTCAGTAATGTTTGCATGTGGGGACAGGTGAACATCACCTTATAGGTTTTGATTCATTCAACATAATCAGACTATGTCTAATTCACTGGAATGGCACTGTATTGAGCTCAGAAAGCATAGTCAATGATAGTGTCCACTTTTTATTGCTATCCAGAGTATTTTTGTCAGACTGATTTTTAAACCTTTTTTCTGCAAACCAGGAATATACCTCCCTCATCAGGTTACATACAACTGCAGGACAAGAATGATGCCGCCCTATCTGGATGTGTCTTTATTGTTTCCTCTGAATCTGGTTGGTGTGTAGAAAGGCACATGAGATTTACAGAGGTAGATCAGGAGACCAAAAAGGGAGACTACATCTTGATAAACAAGTGACTTCTCTAAGGAACACTGAGTTGATCACTTTTTCTATAATCAGCAATTGATGCAGAAGACACAAAGCTATTTTCTGGAAAGCCTCACTATCTAATAAATTTTGTGTGGAGGAAGGAACCTTCTCTCTTCACGTGGAAAGGCATCTGCCTTCAGCGTTCTGCAACCCAGCAAGTGAAGGTACCTCCATGAGATATGGTGAGACTGTCCTTGAATCTGCCCAAGCCTAAAAGTTACCCCAGGCAGGTCAATGCAGAGGAGTAGACTCTTGACTTGCCGTCCTGTAACTGGTTTCAGAAACATTAACTCCCTAACTGTGTAATCTATCCAGGCTTTCAACTCTAGAGGTCTTAATCACTCTACAAATAATAGAAAACCACTTTTAATATTTGTAATATGGTGGTTAGGTCCCTGCATAGGCCACTGAATATGTCCTCTGCCTCCATCCCAAGGACTTGTTCAACTTCTTTTATATAGAAACTTTGTCACTAATTAGGCAAAACTAGACCAATTGGCAAGACAAGTCAACAAATTAAAATTATTATAGTTAGCTGTTATTTTACAGATATGAAAAGGAAGTGCAGAATGAAGCTCCAAATCTGAACATTTCTGTAGACATCAGTTCTGGTAAGCCTGTGTATTTTAAGCAAAAAGCTGCATGTGGGAATAAACTGCCCCCCTGGAACTTACTGTTCCTTATTTCCTAAGGAGAAGAAGGCACAGTCAGAAAATTTCAGAGAGCTCCAGTAGCTGAATATCCCAGAGAAGACACTGAAAGTTGCACTCATTTATTTCAGTCCTAAGTTTGGCTCAGATTTAGCTGAGCTGTTGCAGTCATCAACAGTTTCTTGCCATTTTCGCCACCTACATTAGTGACATTTCCTAAAAGCATCTCCTTGCCAGCTAACACCAGTTCAGTTCCCCTGGGGCTAGCAATAATTTAAAATATATTTATCCACTTAGGAAGAGATAGATCAAAGAGCAGCTGGGTTAGAAGGGGGAAAAAAGCAACAGCCAAGACTTGAGGGGATTCTTAGGTTTCAAAATAGAAAAGGCTGCTTTTATACTTTTTTTGTTGTTTTAACATTATACATTTTTCTAGCATCTCCACAAATATGCTGATAGAACAAATGAATGCATTCTGTATGAAAAATATCTGTGACAGTTTGAAGGGCACAGGATTCTTCTGTTCCAAGATGTCTCTGTGGACACTGCCCAGAAGTGATGGGAATTCCTAAACTCCAAGTGCATACCACTTACATTAATTATTGAAATAAACTTCATATCAGGTTCAGCATTTTAAAATATATTTATTTGCACAGAAGAAGAAAGAAGTAGGATGCCTCCGATGCTTCTGCCATCTGCTCCTTTGAAAAGAAGACTCGTCTCCTTGTCTCTTGGCATAGATAATTTCTTATTTACAGAGCTGAAAAAGCAACTCTAGAAGCCTGTGTTAAGCTGAGGGCTTTGGTATCATAAAACAATGTCTCTCTTCCATTTTAAAGCTCAGAAGTCTTCATCATGGCTGTCAATTCTTGAAGATCAGGGTCCCAAACAGCTTAATGTGACGCTGACATTGAAAAAATGGCCTCCTGCTCTCACTTCTCTGCTCACCCAATATTACATCTAAAGCAACTGACATCTCAAAGTGATTGCTTATGCTATATTTAAAGTGTAGTTATTGAATTAAAATCAAGCTAAGAGCTAAAACCACTCTTATTCTGGTGTTCTAACTCCTCCTCACTCATCACACAAAGCTTTCAAATTCCTCATTTTTGCACATTTCTCTTCAGTAGGTAGTTGTTATGCTAGTTCATCTGTAAAGTAAGTTGTTATGTATCTGGGATTCTGATGTCATTCCCATGATTAAGAAATTTATTAATTCTTCACCTGAAGGTTTTTCTACTGTGTTTAAGTCGCAGGCTGACATCTTCAACACCGAAAGGAATCAAGGTCCAAAAATACAGTTTTGGTCAAAAACCTACAATCAGGTTATCACCACATAACTTAATAGTTGCTTCCCACATGCTTGTGCCCAAAACCAGTTTGAAAGTAAATATTGGGAATTTCATTCAGTTTTCAGCAGAAAATAATTTTATTGAGCCAATAATTCCTACACATGCAGACCTCAAAACCAGAACATGGTAGCAGTTGACTTTTCTCTCAGTAGCTGATTGATTTTCCTTTAAAACTCTGACATATGAGAGATATCCCATCATGGAGAATATTTTCACAGCGGAGCACCTAGAAACCTTCCCAGAACCAAAAAGGAAGAACGGAGTTTGCAAGCTGGAGATCTGGAGAAGGTGCCAGGAAAACTGTCTGTAGGGCTCTCACCTCCAACGTAAATGCCTACAAGTCACTTTATATGCCCTTTATATACATATCAAGCTTGCTTTGTTTGTCCTTTTGTTATTAAGGTTCAGTCTTTCTGGTTCCTTCCACAATGCTGCCTGTCCTTTTAAAGCTGATTCAAGACTTATGCATTGAAGACTATAATTATGTTCATCCTTGGTCTCAAAATCCCTTTTGATTTCCTTTTGTCTCACAGACCATTCAAATTCACTTTCTTGCCCCCTGCTCCAAACTCCATACAGTATCAGAGAGGGATCAATGCAGCAGGATGTTTCCCCTCTGCAAATGGAAGTGTCTTTTGTTCCGCTCATTCTTGCTCTCTTTGGTCATTATGTGATTAGTATTCTGCCTCAACTTTTACAGCATCCTGACAATAACTTAGGTTAGTTCAAATACTGTAGTTCCTTTATTTGTTGTGTACTTCTCTCCTGAAAACATCAGCAATGTTTGTGAAGAACAGTAATTGATTGTAAATCAACTTGGGGGTAACTGTGAACTAATTAGCACAGGGTATTTTAACATAAATTGGATGGATGAAAAAACCTATTCAATTAAACACCTGTTTGTTGAGTGGGATTTGTCCTACTTGATTAATGAGCCTGCAAAGTTAAATAACCACCCAGGTAAATGCTCTTTTATCTACTGAACTCTTCATCACTGCCTATTGAGACTCAAACCAGATGTACGAATTCAGACTTATAAAAAATGTTGTCTTGTGATTTTGCATTAAATAGAAGAAATAGCCATATGTTAAATGTTTGGTCACTTTTCTGTGGTAACTTTCACTTCTGATTGAGTGATGGACAGACAGTTAGGGAGGGAAAGATATGGTCTCGATTTAAAATGTTCAGTTTAGCAGCAAACTGGATCCACCTGCTGGTGCAGAATGCACTGCTGGAGAATTTTGGTGAAACTGAGGCAAAACCAGATTGAAAGTGAAGACAGAAGGATCTTTGTTACAGAAAACAAAACTGTACGTTTTAAAAACTGAGACTATTATAATCCTGTAATGTGATCTTCTGGATAATACCAATTTAAGTGCTTTATTCATGAAACTCTGTGTAAAGTCCATGACTTTTGTGGGGGATAGTACAAGCCTTATGAGGACATCCAGTTCTGATTTTTAAAAGAGGGGGAAAGATGTTGGAAGAAAATTATCAGTTTTGCTGCTAGCCTCTGCCTGGAAAGTGATCTTTTAAAACCTACAGTAATGTTACAATTAATCAGGAGAAGACAGATGAACAAAGGATCAGGGGAGTTACCTGTGACAGCTATTCATGAACCAAAATAAGGGAAAAGACAACTGAAATCAAAGATCTATTTTCAGTGCAAGAACAATACCAATAAAAGCAAACTAAACATTTAGGTTGAAATTAGTTCTGCTGAGCCAGAACTAACAATTGCCGCAATGCTAAGATTCCCTAGAACAATGAGTTGTAAGTCTCACTTATATTTTATTGGTTGATTTTGTTTCTGATGTGGAATATTGAATTCTGGGATGCCTTTCCAAAGATTATCTTCTAAAGCCACCTGGTCAGTGGTGGTATTCTCTTTCGAAAAACAGCCTGGGGTGTTGTAATTCTCTTCAACTGCAAAACAGTATTCTCAAAGATCCTTGATCATCAAAATGTTTCTAGGATATACTAACAACAGGTTCTGAAATAATTGTGCCTTGAATGTTGCAATGGGACCTGGTGTGTTACTGTAAAATTATGACCACTAGTGGCAAACTTCACAGATAGCAAATGGGGAGGGGAACAGGAAGAAGGATGTAAAACTTCATGAAGAATCTCTTTAAGGATTCAAAAAGAACAGGCAAAAAGTCTGTGGAGGATCACTCTGGAGTAAAAATCACAGAGGACAGTTATTATGTCTGATATTACATAATATTGTTATAAAGTAGTTTGGCAGGCTTTTACTTTAAAAAATCATAATCTGCTTACCTCTCTTCTGTTTCCATCCCTGAGAATTGTAATTTGAGGGCAGACTTTTTTCTTGACCACTCTAAAATTATTGTCATATACAGAAGGCCATACCTTAATCTTACTCATACCTGTGCTACCTGAAATCAGTAGAATTGCACAGATGAAAATGCATAAACAATTCCAAGACAGAGTTTTTTCAGACATCCCCAGAAGTTAGGGCTTGATCTAGAAATGTGGTAGTAGGAGTTTGAACTTTAACTTTCAGGAAAGAAATAAAAGATGATCAGTATCTCCTGAATGAAGTCACATCAAAGTCCTTCTCCCTAGTAGTGCAACAGCAACAAAGCAAACTACTTTGTCCTCCATTTAATCTAATTAAGAAGTAACATGAGAAATGATCAATGAAATTGTGCTGTCAGTCTGACTATTTCAAGCAAGAAAATAAAATTATAACACTGGCATACAGATCAGGAGGGTTTTTATTATTAAAAAAAGTTCTTTTTATTTCCTTCTTGGCTTTTAAGGTTTCAGCCTTTGTTATTCAGGATTTTCTTTGCAAACATAAACTGGTAATTATTTTTTTAAGTTATTTTTAAGGAAAATTAATGATCTGACCTATTAGGACTTTTTAAAAAGAAAGAGTCATGTTTACTACAGAATGGGATCTTTTCAGAATGCCAGATCTTTTCAAAGGAGAACAACTGTGCTAAGCTTGCTGCTCACAGACACCTCTACTTTGTTCTCTGCAGAAATCAATCATCGTGCCACAGACCATTTTAAACAAGTAATAAAATTCATTTGTATTATCACACCAGTCAGTATACAGCACTTTCAATTGCACAAACTTTTATTAAGCAAATTTAACACTACACATTAACTCTTAACTGCAATAACCCCCTACTTTGTGCCACAAGCAGTTTTACATCTGGTAGTATTTATACTGAAAGTACCATACCGTGTCTGCAGTTACAGAAACAGCTTTTTTTGTTCATCAGAGAGGTACAGGTTTCTTTTTCTCTTAAAAAAAAAGACACATAACTATGCAAAATTAATCATTGTGTTTCAGCAAACATTCATTCTCACAGAAAGTACATAGTAGTGTCAGTTTTAAGTGATGAGGATGTACATATGTTTCTCTTTATTTCTTTCTTAAAATTTTCTCAGGATATGTTTATATAAAAATTGTCAGGTTTAATACAGTGTGGTTTTATTTGCCACCAACACAACTTCACAGGGAGCACGACTGAATGACCATCTTATACTCCCCACTAACTTAAATATCACATATGCATTTCCATAATTTTCTTGCATATTCCTCTGAATGGCGTGGAAAAATTTCCATCAGCATTTTTCAGTTACACTGCCTCATGCTTCTGTAGTTTATTTCTGGGTTGCCTGCAGAGAAATACCTGTTTGTTGTGGTGGGTATGTGGCAAGTTCCGTTTTGCATACAGATAATCTAAAAATACAATCATTCTTATGTGTAACCTTCTGTCACACATCCATTGAGTTGTCATTAGCATGAATAGTAAGCGCAAATGTTTTTTTATTAGATTTTTCAGAGGGCATGTTAGACATTGTCATCACAACAGGTCGTGTTACACGGTTGAAGACTTCTGACCATAAATTGAGGAGTAACTCCTTATCTACAAGGGCAGGTCACCTGGGAATGAGGTGGTTGCTATTCTAGCACATGGTTCTCACAAGGACTGTCAGTCAAAACCCTGACACTCTCATCCATAGCCTCTGCTAGATGGTGAAAAGGTACAGACTATTCCAGCAGCACAGGACAAAGTGAAAAAGTCCTTAAAGCCAACCCATACTTGATGTTTTGGAGTGAAATGAGGATATTCGGAGCCTGTTGCAGCGATAATGGGCTTATGTCAAGAAAGGGCACCTTCTCCTGGCACAGTGCCTACAGTCTGTGGTTTTAGTTTCTCCTTTCTATCCACTCAGGGCCCTTGCATTTCCTCCAGCAGTGAGTTGAAAGCTATTACATACAGGCTCATTTTTTAAATATGAGCTGAGCAAAATTATCTCCATGTACTATTTTCCAGTTGCTCAGACTGAGGGATGGTGCCTTGTGTGAGAGTCACAGTCCCTGTGATTGAAATTCAACCAAAAATCCCCTCCTCTGACACTTTGCTGTGCTCAAAATATGCTGAGACCTGAGGTGGCTCTGCCTTAATATCTCTGTTGCCCACCCCTGGGCTGAAAATGCTGGGTGCCTTTGATGGTGTGTGAAAGGACTTGCTGAAGAGGAGAAAAGACCAAAAAACTGTGGATCTTTGAATCACCCACTTCGAACAAAATATGTATAGACAGAAGGAACTTGGGAAATAATTTGTGCCTAGTTGCAGTAGTTACGAGAATCAGCAACAAAGGAAAAATCTTAGGAAAATATATGAGGAGATAAGTAAAAGACTGAAAAGGTGTCATGGCCTTCCCAAGTGACATGATCCCCTGCTCCTTGCAGGATATTACACTTAAGCAAGAATAATCCACTCCTGCACGCTGCAGTGTTGAGGCTCACCCTACTCCAAACCATGTGTTTGTGCCATGTTTTCCTATGTGTCTCTGACACCCAAGAAAACATTATTAGCAGAAAGGAAGGCATAAGTGAATTCTGGAAACTTAGGAGGCACCAAAAAGTTTTCACTGAGCTACGGGACAATGTTGTAACAGCACTATGGAGAAGAAGACAAGAACCAGCACCCTGCTTTTCTGCAGACAGTGAGGAATCTCATCCTGGATTCAAGCAAAGGGTGGGGAAGTCATGCAGGCCTTTCTCTTTCAAACATCCTATTTGGTGCCAACACTTTAAATTGTAGGCTTCAGGTGCAAACTCGAAGACCCAGAAAACATCACTCAAAATGCAACAGTCCTTTAATCTCAGGACAGAGAGAATCCTTTGGTTGCCTCCAGCCATTAATCAGAAGTTTGGAAATTTTCTTACACATCTCTGTCCCAAGAGCAACATGAACTTACACCTCTTTCTCATGGAGATGAAACAGCAGAAAGTGTAAAAGATGAGTGATGCTGTGCTAGGGGAATAAGGCAAGGGAAATGTTAAAAACTGGTAACGTATTCCCAAAGAAACTATATGAGCTCAGACAAGCGGATAAATGTACAGATACTACTCCTAATTCATTCTATAGACAGTTTTTCGCTTATAATATTTTCACAGTATCACAAACTTTGTGAGTAAACTGCCGCTATTTCTCTTTTATAGGTTTACCTGGAGAGAAGAACAGGAACATGGGCTGGTGGTTGTAGAAAGCTACTTTTAAATGATCTGGCACCCTAGAAGTTAACACTGAGGTGCTTGTGTTAGCAGTTTCCTCTCATTCGTATTTCATTCCTGTCCTGGTTTTGTTAAAAAACAAGTTTCTCTTTTAGTGAATTTACCTGTCAGCTAAAGCCTTCATATTAGCTGCATTTTCCTGGAGAACCAGATACATGTTTTGGTAAACCTAGCAATGGAATGCAAACTTATTGATAAGCACGGATGGACATCTCGCGAGAGGGGCAACAAGAAACCAGTGACCAAGAAACTGACCAATGTGTATAACATGCCATTCATGTGAATACTTCATAGAAAAGTGAGAGATCATGAGGATCTTGTCCCTTTTCCCTTTTTTCCTTCTGCTTATGGCTGACATTAGGAGAGGACCTTGCTGGTCGTCCCTGCGAACTGAGGCCTAGTGAGAGATTGAATCCAGCTCCGGTTGGCTACAGAGTCTAATCCAGGACTTTGGGTGCTGGCTCTGCAGTTGCTGAGACTTTCAAGATTGGTTTTGTATATTTTGTATTATTTTCTCTATTCTTATTAGTAGCATTAGTAAAACATATTTAATCTTTCCAACTCTCTTCTCTCCGTCCTTCTTTCCCTCCCAATCTCCTGTCCTGAGTGGGAAGGGGGGAGAGGGAGGGGCAGAAAGGGGGAAGGAGTGAGGAGAGGAGGTTAACAATACATCTGCCAGGGTTTTATTGTCACCCCGCAATCTTAACCCTCGACAGTTCCTTTCAAAGCTCAAATATATGATAGTTAAATCTCAGAATTTCCTTTTATTTCTGCTTTTTCATACTGCTGTTTTAATATTAATTTATCTGTAATACATGCAATAGAGAGAAATCTGAATACATGTATGTGTAGGAGTAGGAGGTGGGAATGCAATTTACTAAACTTATAGAGTGACATAGACTCTTTTAAGTCTTATTGACTTTCAGTCGAGCTATATTTAAAGTTAGTCTTTGCAGTGAAATTGATGGACAAAGTTTATTTGTGAGGTAATTAAAACTGTGCACTTTAATGTTAACAGATCTATGATCAGTTATTTAGGAATAAGTTACCTTAATCTGTGGCATTGCAAAACACCAGCCAAAAAAAAAAAAAAATAGTTCACAACATAGCTCCTTGTAAATTTAGCAGATAACTGTGATGCAAATAAACAGAAAAATAAGACAGTCAGTAAATAAATTATTGAGTGAGAAGGTTTTGTTTCAGTGTTTTTAGGATGAAGCATTTTGCTTTCTTAATTTAAATCTTTTCAGTCAAAAAATCTTTTCAAGTCTACCCGAAAAAAAAAAAAAATCTTGGTTTTATTTTTTAGCCTGAAGAAAAATAAAAGTGTTTTTATTTCCTTGAATCTCTTTTTTTCCCCACTTATTTGGCAGACTAAAAAAATCTATCATTCACACTTATCCTGTTAATTTTGCTATGATTACATTTTTAAAATCTCTCCTCTTTTTACCAATAGTTACACATCCTACATGGCAACTATAATCATTGCAGCAGCACAGTTATTCCAAACAATGATGCTCATCTGTTTCCTCACAAAAAATGACCCCTCAGGCATGTGAAAGTGAAGTGTGAGCCCTTAAGTTTCATTATGTACTTCTTAAAATCTTACTGTCAATTTGGAGGTAAAATTAAGAACTGAAACAGATCTCCTAAATTCTAACTGCAATACCAAATTGCTTTTCATAGGCAAATCACTTGATCACTCCTCTGAGTCTGAATCAAGTAGATAGAAAGTATGGCCTGATGAGCTAATAATAAGCTGAGAATATTTTTTAAATTATTGTTTCACTGCATTTGAGGATGAGAGTTATGCTCCTAAATCATGTTGGCATCTTGGCAAAATGGTAAAAGTTTTACAAATCAATGCAATTCTTAACAGAATAAAAAAATCCACAAGAAAAATCTGTAGTTTCCAATCCTACTTTTAATGGAATTACTTCAATAAGAGTTCTGGTGTTTTGTTTATTTCGGTGAGCTTTCTCTACAATTTGTATTTTCAGTCTTCCACTGAGGTTTTAGCTCTCAAAAACAAACTGTTATTCAGGAAATTACCAAAGGCTAATTAGCAAAAATTTCAGGCTTTTTTCAAAATGTTCTTGTGTTTTGATTTTGGTGTATTCCTGATATATTGCAGTTATCACAGAGATCAACATGTGAGTTGTGCACTTCTTATCCCATATCTACACAATGTAATGTTTTATCACCCATAATTCTGATTCAAGTTGTTTCTTTCTTTTGTGTCTAGGACTGGAAGAAGTTCATGCATGGACTTCAGCAGACGCCAAGCTGTGCAGGGATGGGCATCTATCAGAAGGGCACTTTACCAGAACAGGGCTTTTAGTCTCTTGGTTTCTTCGGAGCTACCTGCACTCTTTGTTCAAAGCTTCCTAAAAGAGTGGAGGCCTTTGTTACTGATCTGTTCTTCTCTGCATGTGCTACCCTATGTCTCACAGTTTGAATACACAGCAAAAACTTCCTTTCTTGAGGATGTATTTTTATCTATCCATTATCCCTGCATAATATTTTTATCCATTAGAGGCAGAGACATAATCTGATGTGTGTTTTAGAACAAAGTGCAAAATAATCTCACGCAAAATACCATTACAGGCTTTCTGTCAGTGGAACTTTTCCATTCACCTTTGACCCGTTCATGCAGCTATTTGAAAAGGTGTAAAGTGATATTAAACCCTAATACTGAATTTTCACAGTCTGTCTCATGGACTCATGTTAAGATAATAAAAAATAGATAAGGAAAGGTCCCAGAGAATTTATCTCGCCCATTGTACTACTGCAGTACAGGATCAGCTCTGTCCACATCACTCCTGATCACTTTTCCTGACACGCTCTGCAAGGAGAAATAATCCTTAAGCAATGCATACAGACTATCCCACTGCTTCAAAATGCCTTGCTATTAAAAGTTTCTTCTGTTATTCAGCACGAGTCTATTTTTTCCCAGGTTAAGTGCAATCCTTTTCTTTCTGGTCACATGAATGTGAAAAAGGTGGGAGTTTTTCCCTTTTTAAAAAGAAATTCATAAGAATAAAATTTATGTGCTTGGAAATTTTTACCATGTTGCCACTTGAACTTCTGTTTTTTAGACTGAACATTCTCAAGCATAAAAGTCAAAAAGCTTTCTAAATCTCTCATCACTCTTGCAGCTCACTGGACTTCTTACTTTAGTACACATCTGCCTTGAAATATGGTACCCAGAACAGGACAAAGTTTACAGTGGAGAACTTGTCAAGGCTGTCAAGACCAGAAGGATGTATGTATGTGTCTTGAAAGCTACGCTCCTATCGATATATCACAGTGTAAAATTTGCTTTTCCAAAATGATGATATTTTCAGCCATGTTTAGTTTGTGATCCATTATAAACTCTGGATTTTTATTTTTTTTCTGCTAAAAAATCTTACTAGTTTTCTAGATGATACACATATACAGAATGCTACTCTTACTCATCACAGTTGTTCCAGCTACTTACTTTTTCCTAAAAAGTAATGCTGTCCTTTTCTTCAACAGTCACACACAGAGTCTTATATACTGGGCTATGTCTGGATACAATTTTTAATGTCCCTTGACAAGTGCAACCGCACCGTGGGGAGTCCTTGTGGTTATGTTAAGCCATCACAACACCATCTTCTTGCTGTTGTAACTGCTCCCTTTGATACTTGTATTGTGAGGAGCTCAGTTTGATGGCACATCACTCTCTGCTTTCAAACATGTTTTCAAAGGGCCTGTTTTCACTGTAGCATCCTGGAAGAGACACGCTTCAGAGTTGTTGCAAAGGCTTTCAGTAAGTATGGTCACTGGGAGAAAAGTCAGATTATTGCCTAACGTTAGTCACGTTAAAAGGGAATGCTGGATGAGCAAGGCTGCTGCTGAGCTTGTCCCTGTTCTCTTCATCTTTGATCCGATTCAGAAGCATCAACTAAACCTTGCTGGTAATCTGGAAAAGAGTGAACATAGTTCACTCCTCTTCAGAGAGCAATAAACAAGGAATGGCAGAGCCCTCCTCTGCTGCACTTCATACCAGCTTGAACAGTGATATGTATGTTTGGGGAAGCAGCTCCAGCGTACAAAATACGTTAATTTCCACACTGTTCTTCCTTCAGGTTCACCTCTGCGTCACAAAGGTGAAAAGCAGGACCTGATAATACTAGGGAGACAAAAAGAAAATAAATCCAGACAAATACAAATTTTCCATAGTTTTAAAAACTACAAATAAACATTTGTTATAGATTAAGCTAAGAGAGAAGTATTGTATTCCCAGATACTCAAAAAGTTGAAAAAAACGTAAAGTTCAGTTAAAAAAATAAAGTTTCAATTCTGAACATTTTACAAGTTTTACAGTTAAAATAAAAGTAAATTTTGGGGTGAAGGATTGTTTAAAGCGCATGGAACTCAATCATTTTAAGCTTTTAGAAACCGAGGAGGATTCCTCTCAAATTAAATAATTTGTTGAAAATGAGACATACTGAAAAAAAATGTTACTGTCTCCAAACTGTCCTTCATCTCCCTCACCCAAATTGGCCATGATAAAACTTCACTCACATCTTATAAAGAAGATAGTGAGTCTAAGGAGTTAAATTAAATAAGGAGAAGAAATTCTTAGCAAATGGAAAGAAGACTGATGTTTTGACTTTTACTCCCCAAATAAGGAAGAATATAGAGTCCTTTGGGAAAATGACTAATGTAGAAGGAGCAAAATACTCTCTTTCCTGGAATAACAAAAATACACATATATTTTAATCTCTGTTCTGCCTTTCATAATGCAACTACATGCTTTTGACTCTATGGTGCTGTCAGCAAAAATTAATTTTAAAAGAAGCACACATGAGTGACTTCAGCCTTTGCCTTAATTTAGTTTTTCACTAAGAGCTGAGATAAGATGTAGCCACGCTGAATAAGGATGGACGGTTGTACACTATATTGTAGGACACGACAGTGCTAAATTAATCATGTTCTATCTGGAATTTGCAATTCTTTCAGAGATGCTCAAGACAATATAAAAAATTTAGTGGTAACAGTGAAAGTAGGCAGGAGGTTGTGAGGCAGAAAGCTTCAGAGGGCACTTTAAATGTGAAAGATGCATTACAGTTTCTCACACATGAACAAGATAGTATGCCTTACTAAAAATATAATAAATAAGAAGTGTATTCTACCAGATGCAGCTGTGAAGGGAGCGCTCTCCCAGTCAGATGTACTGAGCATGATTGACACCCCCTTAGCTTTCCTGTGATATGACTAAATATGAAAATGAACAGCCTTGGAACAACGTTTGCATTAGGAACAACATACCATTCTGTTACCCTCAGAAACCCAGCAAATATACCAGAAGTTTTGGTACATCTGCTAGACGAGTCAGTCTGTTCCTCAGTCATAATTTTACTTTTCATGTCCTTTCCTGTTTCTCCTCTGCTTTTCTTTTCCTTTTTTTCTTTACATTTTCACAATACAGTCTCATTACCCACTCCTGTTACAAACATCAGGTGACTGAAGGGAGACATAAGTTACCCCATTAGTGGCTCACTGCTGATATTCTGCTGTGATTTGAATAAGTCAGTGTGTACCTGGCTGCAGCAGCAACAGGAGGGTGAGTTGGACATGCAGGTTCACTCTGCTCGGGTGCTGCTGCCATCCCTGCAAGGGCTTTCAATGCACACATGGGTTTTGCAAGACTGCAAAGTTCTCACTTACTGCAACTCCTTCCAGAAAGTAAAATGTAAAAGAAAAACTCCCCTTTAAGTTTGGAAATAAATAAGTAACTTGTGAGTTTCCTTTTCCTTGCAAACCATCCTGCCATGGTCAGTGGATTACAACCAGGTGTCAAAAGTTGCTCTGGGACTTTCCACATCAATTGGAGGTTCCTCAGGGGAGTCATGAGGTCTCCTCATCCTTGAAAGAAGGTAAGATTGTTACTGGCTTCATCAAGACTAGTGAACGAAAGGCTAAATTCATCCTTTCCCACTAGAACACACTATTGATGCTTTTGAGCCAGGGCCTCTGCTGGGGGTCTGTATGGGCTTTTGACTCTAGGAAGGAACATTTCTCTCACCACACTGGTATCTTTGCATTTGGGGATGCAGGGCCATAGAGGAAACAGCAACCTTTCACCAGCTAGTCTTCTACAGACTGTTTTAAATCTCAACAATAAAGGGGTCTTGGTTATATAGGTGAATATAAGACTGCAGGAACTATGGGAACGGCAGTAAAAAACATATGGGAGGAAAACTTCCAGAGTACCTGTCCCAAATACAGACAAATATATAGTTAAACAGTTTCAATGAAGATGAAAACCCAAAGAACATAGTGAAATAGTGATAGTGACAGCGTGAATAAGAGATGTCCTGCAGTGTAAGGAAGCAGTTTCTGAAGCTGTTGTCTTGTGGTTTCAATTCTTCTTGCAGGTCCAGCTACATCTTCCAGTTTCTGGTTGCATGACCCACTTTTGCAACTGAATTTTTCTCTGAGATCAAAACAAACATTACACCTCATACTTTAGCTTGGAAGTCAGTGATCTTGGAAACAAGCAGTGCCTTAAAGGATAACTTGGAATCTCCAAATCTCCTCAACAGAGCACCTGGAGTATATCGGTCAATTAAAAAATAGCTGTGACACTGCGTCAATGCAAATCAGCCAAATCAGCTACCTCTAGGCTTCATTTTCTCACTATACCATTTATTCTGGGAGACGATGTTGCAAAACTAGTACTGTTAGAAAGGGCTAGGCTGAAAAACCTCTATTTTTTGGTTGTTTTTTTGGTTTTTTTTTTTTTTGTTCTTGTTTTTTTTTTTTTACGTTGACCCCTTTTGGCTCTTTGTATTTTCACCTAGCTGTGTTGCTTTTTGGAAAAAGAACAACCTGAGTCCCCTCATGGGAGCCTTTGATGACCCAACAGCCAATTTAATGAGCAGAGCCAGGTGGGCAAATGAAACTGTTGGGCAAACAAGTTGAGTCAGTCTCATTCTACTGACTCACTCTAGCAAAATACTTCCATCCAGGGTAGTTACAAGAGAAGACAATATTTTGTTGAGTTACTGCTCATGTCTCAAAAAACTCACTTTTGAGTTACCTGAATCTGGTGATTGTAACTACTTAATACTGTAGTTATTAATAACTGTTTCATTACAACTGACTCATGATTTCTCAAATTCAATTTATGTACGAAATTTCATTTAGCTAATGGAATCCACTTAGAGAACATGCAGAGCATGTATGTTATTCTAAAAATTCTAATCATTTGTACCAAAGATTGATAAAACTCACAAAACATCCCACTAGATACATCTTCATCACAGTATTTACAAAGTAACTAATAAATCATAAAAACTCTTTAAAATTATTTGTTCAAAGTATGCAAACTGTGTTATAAAGATTATCTCGTCTAGAAGTTTCTCGTCTGTTTCAGTTTCTCAGCTTCTAAGTTGTTGTTTGTGTTTCAATAGCTTTGATTCCCTTCAATTTTCATAAATATTCATTTGATTTGGAGTATGTTAGTATTACTTTTTAAGTTTTAGGGTTGTAATAGACACAGTGGGTCCCAGCCTAGCCAATTTATGAAGTAGAACAGATGGTGGCAGTTTGTTTAAGCAATTTTTACTGCCTTGGTTTAAGTGTCCTTCACATTATTAATTCCTAATTTCATGCTTTTATTACTAATTATATGATGTTGGCTTTTATTTTCTTTTGCTTTGCACATAATTCATCTTGACACATGAGCTAATCACTTTTGTTACTATGCATTGCAGAAGTAATTATTTTTTTAAGCTAAAGCTTTTAAGTGGCTCCCTCTGCAGTGAATGAAGGTGTGATTGCAGCAGGAATAAGCAGTGGATATTTGTGCTGCCCTGAGTCTTGGTAGCAGGAGTAGCAGGAGTAGAGCAGCCATGACTGGCTCTGCTTTGCATGACCTGTACAAGTGCACTTGAGACTCTGGATATCTCCTTCTGCACTGAGGACTCTGCTATCACCATGTTGTTGTCTCTGTAATACCACTGTGAATGTTAACTAAATCAGTGAGAACTTAGACATATCAAACCACCAAACCTCTCTTTTTTTGTGTGGACATATTATAAAGAGGAAACAAGGTTCTGTGCAAGTTGTCCTGTTATAAAATGACATAAAAGGGTGAGGATAGCTCCAAAGCCATGTAATTATGATGATTGTTCTTGAAAATACTCCATCGGAAAATCACTGTCCAATACTCCCATCAGTTACAAAGAGGAGCAGAAAAGTTGTTATTAACTACTGGAGTGGTTGTGAAGGAAGAAGTGTTGGCCCTTATTCAGTAAGCAACAATTCAGTGACTTAGTGTGGTGGTTGATTTCTTTTCATGAGATTTCATATTGAATTCATTTTAGAGTGAAAAATATGCAAAGTGTTAAATATTTTAGAGAACCATTTCAAAATAAAGCTTTGTAAATTGTTTCTGTATAAATTGCCAGATTTTTTTTTCACACAAGTATGTACCAGTTTGTAGGCGGTTCAAGTCTTTTTCTAAGAAGCTCAGTATTTTGGTGTTCCTCCCACAGCAGTCGGCCATTGAATTCCTCCTTTAAATGAACAATAAAGAATCACTTGAACTCTAGTACTGAAGGAAGTCGTTCTATAATTATGATCCTTTTCCCACCATTAGAGAAATAATATATTATATTAAATACTGCAAAGCACTACACATCATCTGGGCTACAAAAATATATTAAGTGGACATATATAGCAGAATGCGTGGTTTATTGTGAATGGAAATTAGTACATTTTCAAAAATGCAGGGTAACAATTCCCAGCAGTTGCTCTTAATAGAAATTTGCTTACTAAGTGATACTAGCTCTTTTCTGTGACTAGGACAGGAAATATTTCAAGTGGGGAAACAAATTATTAGTGTTCTGCGTGAAGCTGTGCAAATCCATGACGGGTTATCACAGGTTATTTTCCATTATAGGAAAATGCATATTTTTATTCTGTGTTACATAAAATATGGGTTATTTAGGATAAGATCTCAGCTTCTCTGGTTTTCTGGAATATTGAGATGAACCAGCCATATTCTCAAAAAGTTTTATTTGCAAGTCTGTGAAAATGGCAAGATCTCTTTCTTGTCTTCACTAGGATTTTGTGTCATAGCCATTATAATACATTTGCTAAGTGGAGGTAAAAAGCACATTTTTGTGTTGGTGAACATTAAAACTGAGTTCCCTCAACTTTCCAGACAAATTTAGTTTTATATAACATAGAAAATTCCACTAACAGCCAAACTGTCTTCAGTCAAGGATGAAAACATCTTAAAAACATCTTCAAAACCTGGGCTAGGACAGAAAAAAACCACCAAATATCTTTCTTACTGATTTCTATGTTGGAGTGTTACAGGATTTCTACTACTTTATTGGACTGTGTGGCTACTGTGGACAGGCTATTGAGGAAGGAGCCACTCAGTCTTTAAAGATATTGGCCAGAACTTTACCCAGAATGTGGAAAAGTTTTTACTCAGGGCTGATGCGTTTCAATCTGAAAGAATCTGAAAACTCAGTTTCCACTCCAAAGGCATCAAATAAACAGAAATAGTTGAGTCTTCTTCTGTACATGCATATACAAAATCTAACACGATAATGGCAAAGGTAGCCAGATGCAAGCACTGCAAAATTGTTAAAATACAGTTATATAGTTATTTATTTATAAATAACTGCTATCATTTGGTGCAGTGTGCCATCTCATACTAATCTACCATAAGACCTAACAAGGAGAAAGTTACTGAGAGCGAGAATTCCAGGTCCTGAATTTTTAAGTTGTTTTCACATGAAAATATCATGTATACATGCTTTTTAAGCATATTCATTTCCTAGTGTTTTACTGCAGACACAGAGAGTGTTTATTACAGTGTTTTTTAAAACTTAGTGGGAATTCTTTCTTTTACTGTTGCACAGAACTCTTTCACCAGTTTGATTTTTAGGCAGATAATGTTCATGCTTGATTTTGGCCTGAAGAATAAATGTGTTTTTTTGAAAATTAGAGCAAAAGTAGAACAGCCATGTTGACACAGGAAAGTATTCCAGCCTGCTTCACCTGGGAATGGTATTTATTTGAGAAGAGTATTCAACCAAGGTTGTTCGTAGAGCTCATCGAAGGATGTATCACTCTTGTGAAGGTGATAATAAGCCCTTCTGGTGTCAGTTCCCATTAAGTCAATGGCTATGTAACCTTTCCCTTACTATGAGTGGCACAGATGATAGAAACTCTACTTTTTAATTAGGAAATATCATACATACAGATGTAAGTCTGGGCAGGAACTCTGTTTACAGCCACTTCTTTTATGCCACTACCCCTCATTTCCCATTCTGTTTGCATCTACTCTCTAGTCTTGAGTTGGTCCTTATTTGAGGTAGAGGGTGACAAGAGGCTCTTTTTGATGACAAACAGTGAATACAAGTTTAGATTAAACTAAGTTTGAAGTTTAATTTAAGTTTTCCCTTAAAGTGTAAGAACTCAATTTTATGCTGAATACAATAAAATACCTCAGTTTTAGGAGCTTAGGAGAAAAACAAGGACATGAAAAGGTAGAGTTGCAGAGAAAGATTCTTTGTCCTTTTTTATGGAAACCTATTGATCAGGGCATGCATCCAAAGTGTGAGAGATCTGGACACCAGCCCTTTCTCACATTAATATTTAATAGTTGTACAAAAGGCAACAGCATCTTAAAAGAAACTAAGAACATAGTACCATTGTGCTGTCAAGCCAGTCCCTGGGGCAATGGAAGACCAATAGTCAAATATCGTCACACAGAAGAGTTGAACCTCAAGCTCCTGTATCTTGGCATGTCCTAAATGTCAGGTTACTAAGTAAAGGAGGAACATCTTTTCTGACAATATATCCTACAAAAGTTTACCAGCTCTCCTCTCTTTCTTCCCCCTGGTTTACTGCAAGGTAAGAGGCCAGGAGAATGCTTGAAGGATGAGGCCTACGTGTCTGAAAAACGATAAATGAAAAAAAATATACAAAGGCTTATAACACAGCCTCTGCCCTCACTCAGCACTGCTGGGGAATGTTTTCAGATGTTTGTGGACATATTATAAAAAAAAAAATAACACCACGATTATGATTCAAAATACTATAGTATGTTTCCTGGAAAATAAAATCATACAATTTAACTAAAACACTCTCAGCTAAATTTAAGTTAAATAACTCTTCTTTAAAAAAAATATAAACCACATGCTAAATAATTAAAGGTAGTATGATTTCAGAATTTAGGAATGATAAGTACTCATCTTCGATTATTTTATCTTATATAAATATATGTACATATATGTATTTTATGGCAAATGTCAATATATGCTTTCAGCTATGTTAATTTTCCTTTTCTTGTTAAGTTTGTCACCAATAGAAAATATTATTAGCTAGAATGTATTTCTTTTATATGCCGTATAACCTGTTCTTTATTACCAAGAATTTTTACTGAACAAATTACTGTGTGTATTTTTTGCCTTTCAAACAAGCAGATGTGATCAATATGGGTGTATCCATATCAATTCTTCTCCTACTTTCTACCTCCCCAGACTAAATTCGACCCCTTGGTCAGACATGGAGGACAGAGGTTTAAATAATGAGCAGGAGCAAACTGTTCAGTATCTAACTGAGATACTGAGGCAGGATTAATATAGACTTAATTTAGGGTGGGGACCAAAGCAGTCTTTGTAAGTTAGGTAGCTGTTCCCAGTTCACTGGAACAGTGAGGTGCACTCTTTCCTAAGTGGAAAACAATGGGCATCTTTCAAGGTTCCAAAAAGCAGGAGATTATGTCCAAATTCACATAAATTTAAGGTCCTTTCCTTGGGGACCCTTTGAAAACATCTTGACCTTCCCATTGACTTTATTGGGAAACAAAGTGTCTATGGCTGTAGGAATAAATGCCTCATATTGGGGTTTCAGGAAAAGTGTCTGTGTTAGGCTGTTTTCACTATTCTGTTTCTACAAGTTCTGTAGGTGGAGCCTGGGATTCAAACATACACAAGTTCAATCCCTGATAACTTTTTATTTTGTGGGCTAATAGCTGGAATCAAAGCAGTCCACATTTTGCTATCAAAATACCCTTTCAACAGACACTGTAAATATGCCTGAAAATGGTGTGATAATAATTTTCGTTAGGTCAAGTGTTCACCCAAATTACTTGGTATTAGAAGGTGTTCTATGAAATCTACCATGGAAATTCACTTTTTTGTGTACTTCTGAGGTTAAAAGTTAGATATGCAGAACAAAATATATGCTCTGTGTATTTAAATTGTAGGATTGATCTGCAATTCTTTATGTGACCTTATAACAGGGTATTCACAAACTGACAGCCTCCCCTGTTTGTTCAAGGAACAGACTTTTAAAGAAAGCTTAGACAAATGTCAATGTAAGTGAAATTCTTCAGGAAGTACTGTTTTACCTGCAGCAAACCAGTATACATGGAGAGATTTCCAATATTTGTATTCCAAATTTTGCCACATAAGCCAAGAGGAAGTGGACTGGAAAGCATCCCAAAAATTGGCAGTATGGAGGACAGGACGTTACTCTTCCAGAAATATGTCTTTTAGTTGGAATAAAATCCCAGAGAAGTGAACCCCTCTCTTATTCTGGTTGAACTCCTACTTTATAAATGTGCAGAAATTTGGATCCTGCAGATACTTGTGCTCATGTCTGCTAGATTTTAGGCATAAGCAGCACAGCTGAAATCAGAGTACAGGCACGCCTGGAGTTCAGATTACAGAACACCTTTGCAGAGCTGGGAACACTTGGTCACCACATCTCTTAAGTGAGCCACTATATAACGGTGGTGTCAAGGAGGAGGACGTGGGTCATTGGCGGCAGCAAAGGCTGCAAGTAATAAAAAGTGCTTTTCTAATTGGCTGCAATAATGTTTAAATTTTCTAATAAATAACATTCACACACGTCAAGAATAAGCCCTAGGTGGAATGTTCCAATAGAGATATTTATTTGGTATACTGAACAGATTGCATCTACAGAGTTATACTGCACAGCAGGGAAATCACTCTATATGGAGTGACAAGGCAAGAGCCTCATAGCCATCCGGTCCCTTTTATAGTGAAGCACTTAGGCACACGAGTATTGATTTCAGTGGAGCAGCCCAAGCTTAATATTATGGATGTGTATTGTTGAACTGGGTTGTGGAGCAGAGCAGAAACCAAGCAACCTTTAGGAAAATATTTATAGGATCCAGGTGAAGTGTGATGAGCCCATGTTCAAGTGAAATAGGAAGACTTGATTGCTTGCTTCCTTGTTCTTAATATTATGCCCTTATATTACAGGTGCAACTGCCAGGGAGCTTATTTTTTTAAGTGTGTTGAACATTGCATTCTGCAGAAGTGTAAATGTTCTCTGCCAAGAGAAATATAGTCACAACAATTAATTCATTTTTTAATTAAGAGATTTCTTACTATTTGGTATCTTCAGCCATGCAGCTGCTAGTGTTTACTGCATCTTTCTGTATATGTGTTTGGCCCTTACTTCTGTCAAAATGTTCTCCTCTGAGTATCTCTTTTTTTCCTGTTCAGTGCAGGGCTGCATGAGGGAATGAGATGAAACCTGACTAATGTTGTTTGGTAATATGGTTGTTTGCAGTTTATTTGTTCTCTTGTGGATTTTATTATAGCTGCTGAATTTTTACTCATTATTTTAATGGTGGTTATTTTGCAGATTTCTTTTATCCTGTATTTTTTATTGAATCCTTATTCACAATACCACGGTGATTTGAATACACTCGTCATGATGCAAAATTTAATTAGATACTAACAAAGTAAGTGGTCCATTAAAATATTATTCAGATTGTTCAGGGAAGTGTTTTGGTAAACATTTTCTTTGGAAGTTGATTTTTTGGTAAGGGAAATGGAAAAAAAGACAAATGAACGTTGCTGTTTGTCTCTCAGCATGCAAAGGGTGAGATAGTGTGCATCTGAATTACATCTCCATTTGCAGTGAGGGAAAGGACCTTGCCATTAGAGGAATCATAGCACTCATTTATTATGCAGTTCAGGTCTAGAAGGGCTATACTGTAGTCCATCAAAAAGTATTTTAGGGGAAAGATGCTCATAATGTAGCTGGGAGCTCCACTGTTTGAATGATGATGATGATGATGCACTGCAGTTGCTGAAGCCACATAATACACATTGCTGGAAAGTGTCCCAAAAATATTTGAGCTGGAAATAAAGATATACATTGTGTGTATTTAAGTATGGCTTCACTCACTAACAAGAGAGGCTTTAATTATACATGGGTTTTCACAAACAAGTTAGTTCAGAGAGTGTTCAATTCACAACGGTCTCTTTCTCTATACTCTGGGCTCCCTGTTCTAAGCAGTTTTGCAGCTATTGAAACAGCTGCACAATTTTTGATTTGGTCATGGATACTTTTAATGTGCACATAAAGTGAAGAGGAGAGGGAGGGAACATCTCCCTGCCAGCTCCACACAGAAGAGTGAGCCAATTTGATATCTGAGGAATACTGAATAGGTCTGTGTTGACCTTGTGGAGCTGGAAATCAGACCTCTCTAAATCACATGCACAGCTTTGATGGCAAGTGGTTCGCCAAGTGGCAGCACATCCTTTGGTGGCGGGAGAGAGAGATTTGTTTAGTACAGAGGTGAATGGGAAGAGAAAAGGTCAACTGTTAGAAGGAAAGAACAGTATGTGAAGCAAAGGGACTAGAAGAAATGTCAGAATTACAAGGGAAGACAATTTCTCTCTCAAGACAGCACACTGATACCATTTAACCAGAGATGTGTGGTCAGAGGCTGTCCCTCATCCCGCAAAAACCTATTTATTTCAGTACCACATGGCTTCTTTCTGTATTCAAGAGTGCCCTGGTGTGAAGTATCAGCTGTTCTCTGCTGAGGTGTGGCCATGGGGAAATATAGTCAACATTTTAGTTGTGGTGTTCATGCAGACACAGAGTGTGGAAACATTTATATTGAGGAAGCATGTTTAAACCAATGCTATGGGTAAAGGGAAAATTAAAGTGGGAGGCAGAGCTCCAAACTGGAAGACCTCTGGGAGCTGAATTGAACTGAACTAAAAGACAGTGTCTCAGGGGAGTGTGGAAGAAGTGGGCTCTTCAACACGGCTAGCGAGACTATTTTTTTTATTTCTATGTTGAAGGACATCTTACTAGTCCAAAAAGGAAGCCAAACCCAAGCAACATTCAAGGTGCTCTACATGGGAAAGAACCATGTCCAAGAAAGATGAAAAGGTCTCGGGATACCTTTATAGTCAAGACTGGTGTCTCAGAGAACCAACCTGTTGACTTTTTGACAGTTCCAAAACCAGGGTTTCTCCATCAGTATAATAGATGATACCTCATTTATTACCTCTAGGCTCACCTCCTGTGTGAATTGTTTGTAGTGTCAGTGCTTGCAGTATAACCTTTCTTTTCCTCTGGGTCTAGAAATAGGAACTCCTACCTATTTCTATAACCACTTACTTCTAAAAAACTCATTAAAATGTAGTGCCTTTTCCAATAGAGTTGAAACTGGATAATATACTTTAAATTACTGTGATGAGAATGACAGCTATGCATACATGTGTGATAACATATACGTACATAGTTGATTACAGACAAAAATCATGTGAGCTTAATAGCCTTGGGAAACCAGATAAATTATAGCATTTCAGGCTGAAGAAAAGAATTGTCTTTTGTTCATCTGAAAGAATAAGTGTTCAAGTTGTTTAAAGAGTTTCAATAAAATGGTAATAAATCAAGAATTTTGGAATTCAGATAGCTATTCTAATATTTTCAGGATTTTTTTTCTCCCAAAGTATTTGCAAAGCTACTTTAATATTGCCAACTTTGTGGATATCAGCCCATTACAAAATTTCAGTGGAAAAACTACGTGTAAATCTGAAAAAAAACCCAACCAACCAACCAACCAACCAAAAAAATGTAAAATGCCTAACCCTCACCAAAAAAAGAACAAAAGAACCTCAACTATGGATGCATGTTTCTAGACAGTCTTTCCTCTCTCTTATGTCATGTTGGAGCAGCTGGTGTCTCTGGAGGGCCAGATATTTCATACAATGCCATGCTGCACTGTTCCTGTGTCCTCTTACACAGATGGACAAGACATCATCATTTCTGGAAAAAGGTTCTCCTTTTCCCTTCCTCACTTTTCTCTGAGTAAGTGTGGATAAAACATAGCATCTGTGGGAATTTGTGCCTGATAGCTGTGGTACTCATTGAAACTGTTAAAGCAATCCTAGAAATTATTCTTCTTGTGAGAGCCAGATCGGATAGTGAAAGATGAAGAGGTATTGCAGATGAGGGTGGCAGAGGGTAAGTATTAAGCCCCTGTTATCCATCTCAGGCTCCCTCCCTCCCTCTCTTCTCAATGTAAAACATGATCAGCCAACTGGCACGTTAGCTTGCGAACAGAGCAGCAGTTTTCTCCTGTGTGTACTGTTTGAGATTTCAGCAGTGCTTGAGTAGAGTTGCTTTTAAATGTTTATATTTTATTCAGAGAGCTTAATTGGGAGTTTTTCCTATCCCGCTGAAGCTATGGATAGGAAAAGTTAAAAAAAAATGCTAGCAAATTACCACTGGCAAGAAATTTTTAAAGCATGAGGCAGCATAAATTCTCTTCAGAGAACCAGCAGTCAAGGACCACAGTGAATGGACAGTGAAGTCATATTTTCATGGCACTTATATCATAACAGTGTGAGAGACGAGGGTTCCCCACCTCA
Organism: Patagioenas fasciata; assembly: GCF_037038585.1. Classification (NCBI taxonomy): domain Eukaryota; kingdom Metazoa; phylum Chordata; class Aves; order Columbiformes; family Columbidae; genus Patagioenas; species Patagioenas fasciata. Next base: position 47,086,884 of record NC_092520.1, read on the forward strand.
CCTCTCTCTTTTTTTTCTTTGTAGCTTAACCAGGTAATAGCACCCCTCTTATGTTTTGAAGAGTAATGGAATAATTAATGACATGAGAGATAGTACATGTTGTCATGAGAGTGTTTTGGGCAGGTCTACCCCAACGCAGGTCTTTGCAAAGCACGTGTGATGTTGCAGGTGTCATGTCTGGGGTGCCTGCTCATGCTTCTTCAATGGCCCAAACACAAGTGTGGCATCCCACTGCCTTTCTTCTCCTTTCTGCTTCCCTCTTCTTTGCTACTAGGCGAAATTCCTCTCTGAAGACACTATATGCACTCTCTGGTACCTAGTGCTGCAGATGGGTGTCACTCTGCCAAACTTCTTTGTTACACTGAACTATATGGCAAAAGCGCTTTGCTCCTTTGAGCTGTGTCGCAAACCAAAGAGGTCTAAAGAAAGGACGTAGACATAGGATCCAATGAGAAACTGTGGAGAACTCAAGGAAATTTCAGTGGCAAGTGGGCTCCCTCACTAGGTAATTTGACTAGGTGTATTTCTGGGGAAAAAGATAAAAATCTTAATATGCCACTCTGCTTGTACCTATCCATATATAATTTACCATCAAAATGATGGTTGTGTGCTGAAGGCAGATGTTTTCATAAGAGTCTAGAGGGGACAGTTTCTCATGCAAGTTAGCACGAGACTCTTCTGCAGAAGCAACAGCTGCAGAAGTGAGACTACCTGGCTCATCCTCATGAGTAACTTGGGATCTTATAATGAAATACACTCCCCCTAAGGTCATTAGATGCTATAGTTACTTCCAAGAAGTAATTTCAATGTTTCTACTGCTTTGCCTCTTTCTGTTAACTCCTCTTTCAGAATTTCCTGTGAGAGATCAAGCTGTCACAGGAACATTAAAAATGAGGGCATGATCTGGATACTAAGACAAAATACAGGTCTTCGTGTTAAAACTAAAGAAGGTCTTAGAGGAAAAAGAAAGAAGGGTGAATCAGTTTGCAAAGTAGCTGTGCTACATAGGCAGTTTCTTCTAACTACTTTTGATCTCAAAAGGTGGAGACATGGGAAACTTTCCCTTAAATCAATAGGTCAGGAGTTTTCTGGGGAGCTGGTGGAAGGCATGGTGTTGGCATGTAGCCATGTTAGGTTATGGGAAAGGTGGGTGGATTTTGCAAGCTCTTACTAGTGGGGCTGTCTGCATATACACTTTAGCACACTGCCACTTAGTGATAGGAATGCAGCACAGCGAGAGAAGCTGCACTTCACTGCCATGAAGGAGTAGACCTCAGCCATAGAACAGCTGGTTTATTCACACTCTGTTAGGTGTGTTGGAGAGGGACGGGACGGGGTGGGTTGTGTTGGTTTGGTTTCACCTCGGTTTGTTTTTTACATAAATATTTTGGTGACAATTTTTTGTTTCCAGTCATGAGAAGTTATGAGGCTATTACTAGTTGAAGTCAACATGCTTCTTAGATTAAAGCCTTTCGCTTGTGTATTTACATGTTGTCCTCATTGTCTCAGACAGCTCTCTCTCATGCTTTGCCTGTGGCCCATCTTCTATTTAAAGCTGATTGTGGGCCTGATGTCTAGAGAGAGAGGTTGTCTGAATCTTACTGAATCCAGTAAAAATTAGCCTCAAAAATAGGCAGAAGAATTTACCTCCTATATTTTTTCTTGATCCTGTCGACTCCCAAGCTATGTTCTCTGGGTGAGTTTTCCAAGAGCATAAAAATCCCTTGTATGGGGTATGGTTACTTATGTAGGATTGCCTGTTTGTTGTTGTTGTCCTGGGCCTGAAATAAAATTACTCATCTCAGTTTAGTCACAAACAAATGTAATATTACCTGACTGCAGGCTTTATTTTTAGTGCAAAAATGTAGGACTATTAGAATCTTCCTAATGTTTCAGTCCAGTTCCATATTACCAAAGGTAATGGGGTGGTACAATGTAATGAATTTGACAAGCTCCACATTAAAACTGTTCCTTTTGGGGAGGTTGCCCACATTTTTCATGCAGGAAAGCTTTATTTTTGCTGCTGTAAAGTACAGAAGAAACTACTGTCATCTCTTGTGTAAATGTATTAGGAGCTAAACTTATTTTATGACAAGGCTGATGCTTTGTTCTTATTTTTTTCCTCCAGAAACTACCCTGATACACTTGTAGAAGACAGTGTTGTCCTCTTTCGGTCCTTGCTTTGGTCTTCTAATTTATGTTCTAAATGTGAGCTTAGACTCTGTCTTTTTGCCTCTTATAACAGAAAAGTAAAGATGAAGGATATTTTCCTTATCGTTTAGACAGAAGAACATTGATTTTTGAAAGAGAGATCGCTACTACTACAAGTTACATTTATATTGTCTTGTTGGTGGATAAAGTGAGATAGGTATCAACTTTTGGGCAAGTCCTTCTATCTCTTTTATTAGTTTTAGAAATGATAATAGTTAAAAGATATCTTCTCCTGGTGATTGCTTTGTACTTTCCCACCATTTGCAGTAATAATTGCAAAAGCAAGTGGTGGAATGTGAGGTTCTAACCCATATTTTATGTGTCACAAATGGGCCCTAAAAACACTGCAGTCTTGCAATTTCATCTAGAGACAATTATTAGATAATGCCAGTAGTAAATTATTTGCTGCTCATATACTTCCTAATGTTCACTACTCGCAGGTAATTACTCCACCATTTTAAAGAGAAGGTACATTTGAGACTATTTGCTGGTGCTTTTAAGCAGTGAGAGCAAACCATTGCCCCACCATTGCATACTCAAAGTAGATGTATCATTGCACGTGCTTGACAAGGAACAGATATGCCACTGTCAATCCAGACCATGAGCCCTGGAGTCAGTGACCTGCACAGAGTTGCCTTCTCATCTCTGATGGATCTCAGCACAATTGCTCTGGGTTCACACATCTGTAAGAGAGGTCACAACCTCCCCTTTCTGTATTATGTCCTAATCAAGTCCATATTCTACTTGCTTGTCCATTCCAGAGACCTCAAAACCACCTTTTCTGTTTTAAATTAGAATCAATTCAGACAACCCAGATTGTTTCCACACTACCACAGACCCATCTGCCTTCAGACAAACAGTTCTGCTATGGTCAAGCAATTTAGATGATAAATTTAATGGCAAATTAAGTAAATCCAAAACATACTCTTTACCTCCAAGAAAGCATGACTGGAAACAAAAAAACATTGACAGCAATTTCGCTATTAATGCACTGAAAGCCTTGCATGAAGTTGGTTCTGCCACTGACAAAATCACTTAGAAATAACCCACAAAAGTTACAGGGTGGTCATGACTGAAGCATTCAATATATCTGTGAGTGAAGGTCTTCTGCAGAAGGCTTTATAATGTCTTATCAGTTTTAGAAATTACATGTGGACTCTCTTTCCGGGCAAATATTTTCTGTAAACAAATCTACTGCATGATGCCTCACACAGTTTTGTGTTAGGATCTGTAACCCCTCCAAAATACAATAAAAATGCCTTTCGAAAATTCTATTACATTGTGTAAATCCTCACAAAAAGAAAAAACAAACAAATAAACAAATAAAAAAACATGCTTCAGTTCTGACTATTGGTAACAATAGCTGAGTCACACTCATAAAATTGTACTCAGTCCTGAAAACTGGGACTTAGGGAGTTCTCCTCTACTGAGACCATCAAAAATAGTGCCCTGTCCAGTGTGTTGAGAGTGCACTTTCCATTACTGGAGATGTGAAGAAAAGGAAAGAAGTCTAAAATTCAGGGAAACTCTGTATCAGTATCAACTTTTTTGGTTTGAATTACCCTTTTTTCACAAGATTCACTGCTCAAGCTGATGCCCCATCCTAAAACTGCTGCTGGCAGGTGGAGCGGACTTGTCAGAGTTGTGTCTGGAAGTTCACAAAGCGTGCTGGCACAGTATCTGCATTAGCTAATGCCATCAGCATCTCTTTCATGAGTACTTAAGTCATCCCAAATTTTTTAAAAGACTTGTCATTGTTTCTGAAGTAGATAAAAGCTTCATTACATTTCAGGCTACCGATGCTGCCTTCTTCACAAGTTAGGTTATGTTAAACACCACTAAAAATTGATAAAGAATCAAACCACTGCCTAATTTACAAAATAACCGTCAACTGACACCACATTAAAAGGCTGATAAGCCTTCAAAATTATTGCAGTGTGTTTATTTTTTAGATCATTTTTAGTCTTTGAAATGTCAAACACAGTGATCCATCTGAGCTGCAAATCTGGATGAACATACACAGGAATGTCATCTGCTTGAGGAAGTGTTGAAAGCAATTGCACATGGATTCATTACAGAACTTCTACCTGTTCTGCATAAAATTCATGAAGAACAATGTAACCAGCCAGCTGTTCTGCTGCTTAATCAGTTTAGCTTTTGAGAAGGTGGGTACCTTTCATCTAACACGCCATTCAGGTACGCAGGAAAGTCAGGTCTTTGTACCTGCCCCCTCCCACCCCTTCTGTTGCTGAAACTTGTAGTATCATAGAATCATTTTGATTAGGAGAGTCCCTCATGATCGAGTCCAACCATTAACCTAACACTGTCACTAAACCATTCCCCTAAGAAACTCATTTAAGCATTTTTAAATACCTCCAGGGACAGTGACTCAACCACTTCCCTGGAAAGCCTGTTCCAATGCCCAACAACCCTTTCCATGAAGAAATTTTTCCTAATATCCAATTTGAACCTCCCTTGGTGCAACCTGAGGCCATTTCCTCTCATCCATGGACCTACAGCCTCTCATCACTCATTTCTGACACAACTCTGAAGCTACGTATGGTGATACACTTTCAAAGCAAGAGCCTAAAGCAAGTTTCCTGGGGCCATATTAAGACTTGACAAAAGAGCTGAGCTTCTTCAGCCAGAGGTCTCTATAAACAAGACATACATTTTCACCAATTCTGTGCACAGAGGTACCTGGAAAATGAATTAATTTGGGAATATGCAGCGTGGCTTATGGGGTCTATAAAAACCATTACTTCTTGAAAATTGCAATAGCATTACATGAGAGTTTCCAGTGACTTTACAATTTCTTGAAAGGTTGTGCTTGTAACTGGTTTTCTTGCAGAAATTCATGTTGTACAGTATTAAATAGCTGAGCTACTTTGACCCCAAGTGACTGGCTGACCTGTGCACAGGAGAGAACAGAACTAAAATTATACTGGAGTATAAGATTGGAGAAGTGGAGTACTTGAAAGTCCTACCACAGCTAAAAATTTTGGTATGTAAACATCTGGAGAAGTCTGTGAAAATGTTTCACTCTGTCACTGCAAACGGTGGGTGCCGGCACCAGAAGAAAGAAAGGAAATTGGTGATGGATTTTTGTTTGGTTTTGTGAGGTTTTTTTGTTTGTGTTGTTGTTGTTTTATTTCTGAATAATTTGGGGTCTTTTTTAATAGTCTTCCATTGACTTGGGAAAAATGTTTAATTATAAATTCACACTTCACATAGCTTGGTGTGTGATCAATTTTATATATATATGACTTCATCTAAATTGAAAGGATAGGGTGGAATTTTTTTTTTCCACAGTTGAATGTCTTGGTGCACTGTGGTTTCATTGAATAAAGTTGTGTAGAAATAATTCATTACAATTTCAATTATTTCATTTCATGGAAAACCAGATCTGCTTTATCTCTGGTACCCCATTTAAACAGCTTGCTGTTATAGATGGTTTAGGGAATTTTAAAATGATACAAGCCACAATTTGTTTCTTTCAAGCTAATCTGAAGAACTACGTTTTTGATCAGTCACGCAGAGAACAGGTAGAGAATTCATTTTACTAAGCAATTTCTAAAAACCATGCAAGCGAGACTAGAATGATGTATACAAAATGAGGGATAGTGGATGCTGTCTTGTCAAATCTGAAAACATGCATTCATCATCACTAAAACTTGCTATTAAATGTGGTTAATACATTGAAAATGCAATATTTATGATATTGTTAGTGCTAGAAAGAAACCTTATATTGAGGTTCTTACCAGCAAAGCACTTAAGAAGCAATTTGAAATCCTGGTGAAATCAAAAGGTGTTAAAATCCATGTATAATGTTAAAGATGTGCTTACATCTTTTGTTGAACATATATTGACTCAAATGTATGCCTTTCTGAACGTGAGTATCCATGTGAATGTCATTTCAATTATTTTTTAAGTGTCATAATTACATTACAAAACAACAGACTTAGCGGACGTGTAGTTCTGGTCCCAATGTGCTATCGTCAATAAAAGTTTACCAGAAGCAATTGTCTCAAGAGACTATAAAGTGAAATATTTTTGGAGGCATGTCCAAATAAAACTCTGTAATTAGTAACCATTATCTCAAGTGTCTAGAATAAAAGATTCATTAGCAGTAGATTTAAATCAAACAAAAAAGCACCAACAGTTTTCTCTCTAAATTTAAGGTTTAAATTGATAACTATTTTACACTTAATTTCAAGCTGTTGTCACTTCTTGTGTTTCTCATCTAGAGTGTTTATACTTTTTTTCCACAGGTAAATATTCACACTGTTCTATCCTGCCAGTCTTTGATACCAACAATTTCTCCATCACGGATCAGCAAGACCTGCTATATAAACATGCAGATGTATGTTGAGCTGGATGTTGAGCTGCCTCTTTTTTTCTAATGTCCTTTGGGGCTGGAGACATCAGAACCAAACACACTGTACCAGTTGCCACATCACATCCTATAATTACGGTACAGTGCCTCTGGTTCGAAGGCACATCCAATGTGTATGTGACAGGTAGGTGTGTTTCTGTCCTGGTTTTGTTAAAAAACAAGTTTCTCTTTTAGTGAATTTGCCTGTCAGCTAAAGGCTTCATATTAGCTGCATTTTCCTGGAGAACCAGATACATGTTTTGGTAAACATAGCAATGGAATGCGAAGTTATTGATAAGCATGGATGGACATCTTGTTAGAGGGGCAACGAGAAACAGGTGACCAAGAAACTGGCCAACTGTGTATAACATTCCATTCACGGGAATACTTCATAGAAAAGTGGGAGATCACGAGGATCTCATCCCTTTTGCCTTGTTTTCCCTTCTGCTTATGGCTGACATTAGGAGAGGACCTTGCTAGTTGTCCCTGAAAACTGAGGCCTGGTGACAGACTGAATCCAGCTCCGGCTGGCTACAGAGTCTAATCCAGGACTTTGGGTGCTGGCTCTGCAGTTGCTGAGACTTTCAAGATTGGTTTTATATATTTTGTTTTATTTTCTCTATTCTTATTAGTAGCATTAGTAAAACATTTTTAATTTTTTAGAACTCTCTTCTCTCTGTCCTTTTCCTCCCGATCTCCTGCCCTTAGTGGGAAGGGGGGAGACGGAGGGGCAAAAGAGGGAAGTGGGGGAGGAGGGGAGGTGAACAATACATCTGCCTGGGTTTTATTGTCACCCCGCAATTAAAACCCTTGACAGTTTCTATGTGGCTGAAAAATTGCACTGAAAACTTGCATTCAATACATCCTATAACTTACAAAAACTTTCACCTTTGTTGTATTTAACGCACTCTCTCTTGCAAGCTTGACCCAGCCGGATCTGTGAAAAGACATAGTCTCTCTTGTCTTCTTACACCCACAATTTCAACAATTTTTATTAAAAGCAACTGTCCAGGTGGCAACCCATTCATCGCTGTTCCTGGATGGATCCTGCAAAGCACGGGCTTTTTTATCACAATATCACCTGGGGTACATTTGAGTGCTGTGCAGAACTCAGTTGTCACCACAGTTCAGAACAATCTTCACTGAATTTTTGCTTTAGTCGGAAGAGCAACATCAGCATTATACAATAAAATGTATTTCCCATAAAATCACAAGAACATCTGAAATTAACTCTAATATTACACTTCCATTCTTTATTACTTGTCTTCCACCTCAGACATTCTGCTGGAGAAACCTCAAGCTGAATGGCCTACAGCGATCCAAACTCAACCCATTTGGCTATTGTCACAAGTTTTATTCCTGCACTTTTTCTTATACAGAACCTTTCATGCCAAAGCAAAGCATCAAGCATTGATCATTAAAAAAAGGCCAAGAATGAATGTTTTAAAAATAACTGTCAGTTATAACTTTGAGTACCTAGGCATGAGTCCGCATTCTTGTATATATTCTCTCTTGGTAAATAAAATAACTGTAAATAAATGAACAGCTAATTTTGCTGTTCCAGGTGTTGAGGCAATTCAAGACTAGTGAATTAAATCTAAATATGTAAAACGTCATCCAGGAGATGGTATGAGCTATTGTTTGAAATAAATTTCTTAGCTAGGTATGTGACAAAAACAGTGTGCTCACTATATAAGCACACACTATTTTTGCTTTCACTTCTCTCAAGCAGAGATTAACTGCAAAAGAATCAGGCTGCTGTGCATTCAAATGTTTTTTAAGAGAGCTGGTCAGCTTTCTAGTGTTCTGGAGTAGAGTTATTTTTTATAAATCCCCCAAATTCTGAGAAATTACAGATACTGACTGCTCAACAGAGGAAATTAAGGTATTTAAGTTTTTTCATAGGAGAGTATGCTAGTGGGTGCACTATCTTCACTTCAAGAAGTTAGGAATCAGTCAGAGCATGTAGTCGATGTTCAAGGTCTCCAGACTCAGACTTGCAATAAGTTTGATTACTTCTTAAATTTCCTTGTTTTCAGCCTGCTGAACTCTTTCCTCTCCTATCTGTTCTTTCCCATATAGGAAGAATGAAAACTCAAAACTTAACAGAGGGAGAAAAAAAGGAAGAAATACACTAGACGTGTCATTTGCTTTTATAGAAATATAAACATAACAGAGTGTTTTGGTCTGTGAACTTCCCCACTACTGCTCCATTATTCTTTGTCAGCCATGTCCCAGATTCTGCAGTTAGCCCAGAAACACCCTGGTTCTCCATCACAAGCAAGCACTCATGTTGTTGGGTTTTCAGATGCCAGGTTCTTGCCTTTTCTTGCCACAACTGCCCCAACCAAACTTGCTTCCTTCTTGCAACTCTGAGCCATCTCAAGAGCAGTTGGAGGTACAACGTTTAATGATTTTGAACTAGACATTGGACATTTTCTGAAGTGATGGAAGCAGAGGAGGAACTCACAATGAAGCTTCCTCGTAGCTCAAAATAAAGTCAATCAAACACGTGACACAGTTCTATTGGAAACTAAGCTTCATTAGTTCTGCGGCTCATGGTACTACTTGTTTTTAATTAAATTACTAAGTGAGGAATTACGTGCAGAGACTGCACTGATACTGTAATTGCTTCCAGTGATGAAATTCAAATTTCAAGCCGTGAGCTTCTGTAATACAAATGGATCTTTTATCTATGCGGAATGTAGAGCTGCAGGCAGTTAAAAATAAGGTAATAGCTTTCTTCACAACAAAAGGGCTGTTCTGACATTAACATCGTGGTTGTTTTGTGACCTTTTCAGATAAACATTCGTTTAAACATGTACTCATACTAGTGCATGAGTCATATAGAAACTAGGGCTAAACTTGTGTAATAAAAACAGCTGCCAGTTGTCAATTAAAATATGAGTATATGAGACATAAGTATCTGTTTTAACAGATTTCAGAATTCGCAAAGGTAGTAAGAGCCAAGGAAAACATCTGTTCTGACCTCTGTCATAACAGCGGCTTTAGAACTTCAATCAATAGTTTCTGCATCATGTGCAGTAATTTATGGTTGAATTACAGCACAGCATTTAGAAAAAGAGCTGCAGGAAGAAAATGCATCCTGCCCTTTTAGGTCCCCAGTGCAAAACACACAGAGAGGAAGATAATTCCAAAAGTCCAGGCTTAGGAGCTGAAGATGCCTGTGTGCGAGAGTGGAGAATGGATATGGACATTCACTCAGCAGAGAATTGGCTAAGCTTTGTTTTTAAGAAAACACCAAATCTTAATTTAAGAATGTCACACAACAGTGAATCATTGTCTAAATTACTCTTGTTAAGATTTACTCTTGTTAAAATTTCCCCACAGGGTTTGAAGAGCTTTATCTTTATGTAGAATGCGCCAAGTCACTATTCCACTTTTTTTTTTTTTTTAACTAAACTAAGATGTGCTTCCTTCTGTTCATAGAGGATATATGTTCCAGTTTTATTTCTATTTTCACAATATATTTACATACTTATGGTACAACTGAGCACTTGATTGCTTGCTTACCCTGCAGTGGGATGGGGGAGAGAACTGGGAGACCAAAAACTAGAGAAAACCCACAGATCAAGATGAAGACAGTTTGATAACTGATAAACAACAACGACAACAACCAACCACCAACCAAAAAAACCCGAAACTAAATACCACAAAGCCAAACAATAACAACAAAAAGTGATGCGAAGTGATGCAAAGCCATCGCCTCCCAGCAGCAGACCGAACCCCAGCCAGTCTCTGAGCAGACTTGGAAAGACTACTTCCCCAGTTTTATTGCTGAGCATGGCATCATATAGTGTATCAAATATTCCTTTGATCAGTTGGGGTCAGCTGTTCTGGCTGTGTCCCCTCTAACCTCTTGGCCACCACCAGCCTACTCACTGGTGGGGTTTGAGCAGGGAAGCACAATGAGAAACAGAAGGCCTTGAAGCTGTGCAAGCACACCTAAACTACTGGTGAGCTATCAACATTGTTTTGGTCACAAATCTAAAAGACAGCACCACATGGGCTGCTAGGAAGAAAACAAGCTCCCCCCGCCCTTACTGAGTGAATGCAAGCCAGACCTGAAATTTCATTCTTACAATTCACAGAGCACTGATACCCTGAACCATGTACCCGTGGAGTGAGGCTAAAGGTTGAAGTTCCTATGGAAAGAATTCAATTTAAATCACGATGGATGATGCTGAAGCTAAAGAAGCACCTGCCTTCTGGTTTCATAATTGCATTTATTTTGCAACACAGATTAAGAAATAACAAAATGCCATTGGTATTAGAGGAAGTATATTAAGACAAGAAAACATTTGTAAAGGAAAAACAGATGTAAGTCACTTTTCTGACTGCAACCACATTTTAAGTTGCAGCTGCTTAAACAGACCATTTTGATACTCTCTCTTTTTTTCCAAGACAATGGTCTTCCCTGCAAATCCTGGCTCTGTCTCTGCATCTTTAAAGATGGCTGTACAGATTTATTAAGTATGTAGCTTCTCAAGTCATTAGTCTGTGTTATGTGATAAAAACCTCATCTCCACACACACAAAAACCCTGCCCAGTGACTTCCAGGCTCATCACAGGGGAGATGTGGGCCCTGGGAGTGAAACCCATCACCATGAATCAAGGGGAGCTGCTCTCCAGAGCACCTTTTGGACTGAAGGGCATCGCTGCCCACGGGCAAGGTACATATTATGGGGTGCAAGGGAAGAGTGTTTCAGGATTGCACAGGGTTTACTGTAGGATGTGACGGAGAGGAAGTATCTGCTGAGTAGGCAAAGTGGTTCAAGAGACAAGGGTTATCTGAGGGTAAGACTATGGGAAGAGTTAGCTACCGGAAGCACCAGGTGAGACCCATCCAACTGATGGAGAGATCTTGGGGCTTGGCTGAGAGATCTGTGTGTCCATGGGGAACCTGGAGATGAGAGGATCCAGGGGCAGACAGGCTGTGTGTCAGAGCCCAGTTACTGGAGATATCCACATTGCATGTATATCTATATTTTTTCCCACAAATGGGCTTTCATCCTAATCAGCCAGAGAGGAGAATAGATGAAGCCATGGTACTGTTTATGTTCATGTGTTTCTGCCTCTGTTGAGCTGCGTGGCCAGAGAGATATGTGCATTTATATAAATGTATTGTTGTGCTGGTTTGACTGAAAATGAATTAATTTTCTTCATGCAGTTAGAAACCTTTCTTTTTCATAACTAACACAATCATTATTTGGACTTAGTTTGAGAAAAAGCAAATAACACTGCAGCACGGAGTTCATGTTTTTAATTGCTCTGGTCTGAGAGTCAGGGAGAATTTGAGAGCTCTACCCACAGGTGTGCAGCATCAAGGGGGGCAGAGATGGGGCAGAGCGTGACTGACATCCTGAGTGATCAATGAGAGTATTCCATCCCATTAATGTCATGCTTCATATTTAAGGAGAGTCGGGATCTTCTGGTCTCCCTCTCTCTCTGGCTCTTCTCTTTGCTTTCAGAGACCTGTCTAGGGGAGTTCTGTTCAGGATTTTCTTTAGTTTGGCCTTTCGACATCCTGCTGTTTTGCAGAAGCCTCTGGGCCTTTCTGCTTTTTTCCTCTTTTCTCTCTCTGGGATAGGCTGTTGGGACCAAGTGCTGCTTCCTGGCACTGGCTGCTTGGTGTGAACGGAGTTCATGAGGAATTGCCTTGAATATCTTCTATTTTATGTTCTATTTCTGCTTTATATACATATTTACTAGTAGAGTATTAGTATTCTGTTATTAAACTGTGTTTCTCTCAATCCAAGTTTCTCCCTTCCCTATTCAATTCTCTCCTCTGTTTGGGGACAGGTGGGGATGGGGGTGAGTGAGCAGCTCTCATGTTTTTATTGCTAGCTTGAGTTAAACCACAACAATTGTATACCTGCATTTTTGCTCATGCCTTCTGGGAATACATGTCCAGCCTCACCACAGGTCAGAACTGGGCACCTGGAGCTGTGTCAGTCTTGTCTCCGTGGGGCTGTCAGCTTCAGCAACCCACATGAACCTGTACTGATATTTCAACGTATGTTGTTTGACAAATATTGAAGACTTCCAGATCAGCTTTGATCTGAAAGGACTATACATGCAGAAGTGTAAACTTTGTTTTGTTAGTTCATGTTAAAGTGTCCTTTTTTTTCAGTCCTTTACTGATGCCTGCATTTCTCCCATATCTATGTTCGTATTTTAGTTTGAAAAGGTATTTGGCAACTTATCTTATTGGAGCGTAACAACTTTTTCCTCGAAATTGGTGAAGTTCACCTAAGTTCAGAGGTACCTTCTGCCAGACAGGTGAGAAATGTGTCCGTCACCTCGGTTGTCTGTCCCTTTACAGAGCACCGATAGTGTTGCTCTGGCACAGCATGCGGAGGGCAGGCTGTTGAAATCCACTCTGTACAGCATATGCACGTCTCATTTTATTATTGGTATGAACCTCAGCTCATTTTCATTTTATGTATTTTGAATCAGGTATAAAGGAGCTTTTATTATATAATATGGTTTATTATTATTATTCTTCCACCTTACACCCCTGAAGGTCCCAGTGGCCTCCATTTCTACCATTTGACTGTTTCAAAGTATCATCGGGTACCCATACTTTTTAGCATCTAATTACACTTTGTAAGGGCTTGATTACCAAAATGCATTGAACAATGATTAGATAAGAATATTTTACATCCAAACAATAAAGTTGAAAAGAACAATATAACTGGTAATTGGCCTTGACCAAGGTAAATAATGTCCTCTTTTTTTATTTACATTTGGTTTTCCCCATAAACTGCCTACTGGGTTGTACAGAAGTAAGAGGCTAGCAAAAATCTGAATCCCCATCCATCAGTATTAATCTCACACTTTACTGAGGCCCCATCCATTTATCTTTCCGACACAAATTAGAAATTCAAGAGTTTTAACAAATGAGCCTGCAAATGTAAACTTATTAGGCCATATATTTTTACTACACACTGTGCAGTGCCCTCCACAAAGCTGTCCCTTCAGAGAGTGTTTTCCTATTTTGTGTTATTGATGGCAGCTAACTAATCACATTTTTAATGTTGTCTTTGGGGAGGGCTGTTTGAGTGAATGTGCAAACTAAACTACCCAGAATAAATCTACCTTATTAAATGCTTGAAATTATGTGTCTTTTACGATAAAGAAACTCTCGAGCATTGTTACATTTGCTAACCTTCTTTTTTGCAGAAATCAAAAGACTGGGATTAATTAAAATAATACATCAAAACAGAGGTTTGTATGGAATGTGTCTGCGCGTGAGAGAAAGGCCAAGAAAAATTGGTTAATTGGTCTCTTCATCCCTGCTCTCTTTCACTCCATTGAAATGTCTTTAAAAACTGCTTTTAAACTAACCTTTTTTAGCAAAATGTTGTAACCATCAAGGCTCTCGGAGAATTTGCTAGTGAATGGATCAAAATTCTAACCTTGAGACACAGTCCATCTCCTGCACTTGTCACAGGAGTTTGTCAATGGTTCCGCATAGCAGGGAGAGTCCAAACAAAGCATTTCAGATTTTACAAAATGAGGTTATTTTGCTGATAAATAATTCCTGAAAGTTTCCATTAAGTGATATATTTAGTGTTCTGTCTGCTTTATTTATTTTTTTAGGGCATAGTTGTTCTTTAAATTTGTGTAATTTTGGAGAAGACTGGGAGAAGGGACTGCCCTGAATGGCATAGGCTTTTCTACAGGATCATGTTTAAAGGTTTTTAATGTGATCAGATAAACATCTTTGACCAATGATATCTATACTGTTTTACCTCATCATGCTTAGCATTTAACAAAATGATGTAATTACTTCAAGGATCTTTATTACTTTGCTAAAAGGCAGGTTAAATCATTTTAACCAATGATCAGTAGAAATGCTAATTGGTCTTTTATTGCTCCCTTTCCAGCAGCAAATACAAACATGGGTGATATCCGGATTCTCATCTTCAAAAATCAGGCATATTATCTGTTTCCAAGATTTGAACAGTGAAACTGGGCTATTCAATGTAGTACATTTCATTAGTGACTCCTACAGAAACCATTGAGAACATTTTCCGGTTTTCAGATAGGTAGGAAATGAAACTTGAGGACTAACAGATTTATTTTAAAAAAGGGGGGATATGAATTTTAAATATACTCCTTGGGGTGATAGTTTTACAAAGCGAGGCAGGGGATGTGGTTCAGTTTGCTTTACGTATGCAGATGTCTGCTTCTGCACTAGTTGCCATTCAAAACCAGTTGCCATTGGTAGCAGTCATTTGTAGCAAAGTCTCCATGGAAATGAAAATCAAGCACCATAGTTCTTGATATCACACACACACAGAGAATCACAGAATGTTAGGGATTGGAAGGGACCTCAAAAGATCATCTAGTTCAATCCCCCTGCTGGAGCAGGAACACCTAGATGAGGTTACACAGGAAGGCGTCCAGGCAGGTCTTGAATGCCTCCAGAGTAGGAGACTCCACAACCCCCCTGGGCAGCCTGTTCCAGTGCTCTGTTACCCTCACTGAGAAGTTTCTTCTCAAATGTAAGTGGAACCTTTTGTGTTCCAGTTTTTACCCATTACCCCTTGTCCTATCGTTGGTTGTCACTGAGAAGAGCCTGGCTCCATCCTCGTGACACTCATCCTTTATATATTTGTAAACGTTAATGAGGTCACCCCTCAGTCTCCTCTTCTTCAAGCTAAAGAGACCCAGCTCCGCCAGGCTTTCCTCATAAGGGAGATGCCCAAAGGAAAAGAGTAAGCCTTGTGAAAGGTACAATAATTTCGGTTTGCTTTTCTCTAGTCTTGCTCAAATACTCCAGTTTGTAGAATGGGCCAGTTAGGCATAATTTTCCTTTTCTTAGACTTCAGATTCTACAGTACTTGGTGATTAATAAATTACTTGGATTATTTTGTATCAACTGTATTTTTATATTAAACATATGGCTTTGCAGCTGTTGTCCCAAGCATTTTTATTAGATGTAGTCACACTTTCAGCAAATTTCTTGAAATTCAGTTTGAATCTTTTTTTTTATTAGTAATATGTACCAACTGAGAATGCTGTAGGTGCCACTACAGTAGTAAAATTATCTAGCAGAATTTCAGAGCAATGAATATTCTGCCATTTCAATACAATATATATCCTATAAATAGCACTCTAATGCATATGAAATTACAAATACTGTTATGTTGTCGAAACCCTATGGCTTGTGCTATAGAGGAGGTCAGGCAAGATGATCATAATGGTCCCATTTGGCCTTACGATCTATGAATTTCCAAGAGTTATAGGTATAGTTTAAGTGCACCCTCAGCATGAGTTGCCTTATTATTTAGCAGAAAGGGGGAAAAAGTAACCTTATTCATGCTTATACTGTAATACAGTAGGTCAACACACACTTTACCCATAGGGTAAATAAGTTTTCTTCTTTATATAAAAAGAGCAGGCAATTTAGCATATCTCTTTCTTTGCATATACCCACAGACCATGGAGATGTCTATGTGTAAACCTGCTACTCTGTCTGTGTGTGCTTATTCTTTTGCTTTTAGCTATAGGTAAGAGCTAAGCTCATGGGAAGGGGGTCAGCTTTGTGTAACAGAATATATAGGGAGAGATGGAGCAGTCGTCTCTCTTACATGCTGATGAATTTACTTGCGATTTAAAGCAAAACAAAAAGCAAGTTAATGGAAGTTTGTTTATTCTAACATCCAACCTAAGAGACTGAGCCAAGAAGAAACCTTTATTTACCCAAGTGGACCTGGGAAAATGAGAAAATCCCCATGAATTACACAAAGGTACTTACAGAAGCAGAGGAGATTGCTTTTAATCAAACATCAATAGATATCTAGTTGAAGGATAAATGGAAAGTGTACATTTTATTAGAGCTGAGGGAATATAGCAAAACATTTTCCATTAATACCTGTTCAAAATTTTAAACACATTTCTTGTCCTCACTCTGTTGTGTTTCTCTGACTTGCCTAGCAAAGCATTTTATGGATAAGGATATTGAAGGATACAGAACTGGAAGAAATTTTGCAATGTAGTTTCTGAAATTATAAATCAGGAGTTCACATTTATTTAGCCAACAGGTAAACTTCTGAAGAAAGTTTAAAATCTGATTTCCCTTTTGAGAAACTGCCATTTAAGTTCTACTGTTACAAACACTTTGACTGCAAAACTTACCCTGAGAATTGATATTTTGTTGTGTGGCTGTTGTAGTAATTCTCTTCCATTCTGCTTTTCTTGTACTACTTCAGAATACATCTAACAAAATACACAACTAAGTTCAAAGAAAGGCAAAGGAAGTAAAATAAGGGATCAAGTTTTGTGTTGTTTTTTTGTTTTTTTTTTTCCTACTGAATAAAAAAAATTCCAGGATTGAACAATAAAATTTCCATATTCCAATATTGTTAAATTGGAAAAAAAAAAAAAAAAAAAAGAAGTAAGAAATTAATGTCTTGTTTTCTTGTTAAAATTGGAGAAAAAGCAGAGAACAGAATCTTATCCATAAACATATATCTTCTTAAGACCAATACAATGCACAAGTCTAAATATTTAATTTTGTTCTACCAGCTTTAACATATGTGTGAGGTTTCCAAATCTGATCATGGCATGATAAGAAGAGATAACAATTTATCAATAGCTATGAAGCCCATTGTTGAAAAACATGGTAACTAAGGTAAATTGTTCTCTTTATATGAAGAAAAGGGGTTTTGAAAATGGTACCTGTTTTCATGAGTAGATAAATCTTCTGCCTCTTCGATCACATGGATCTCTCAGGGCATTTCAGCTATCAGGACGTATTTTGCAAGTGGGAGAAGCTGGGAGGGACTACTATATCCACTATGGAACATCTTGTTGAAGGTTACTCAGAGTAACCTAAAGGATGTAACAACATTCTGGAAATCTGCAAGCCACCTTGTTGGTCTGGACCAAGAGCTGCTACTTCAGATAGTCGGAATCAAACCTGTTGGCAATGTAGTTGCAGTTTGTCAAGTACGGAATATGGGTTTTTTTAGCTAACTCATTTATCAAATTTCCATTGCACCTCCGTTTGATGCTATAGGCCTGACATCCTAATAAATAGTCTCTTCCAAACGTTCTTTTCCAGACGATTTATGTTGTAAATATGATTTGTGTATTTAATGTATTTCATTGGCACACTCAAGGAAGAGGGCAGGAAAGGAGGATAAGTTTGGAAAGCTATTAATGACGTAGGAGATAAAGTAGTGTGGTGTGAAGGATGTGGAAAAGGAAACAGTATTCTACTGAGCACAAACAAAATGTAGTGAGTATACAGTACAGAATGAGTTATTTCTCCAGCTGCATTTTTAATGGCAGTAGAATTCAGTAGTAAAAATTAGGAATAGAGCAAAACTTAATGGAAAAATAAAGGACTGTCATCTCCAAGAGACTGAGCTGTGAATGTCAGTATTGTAAGCTGGGGCTTTACTATCACTGTTGCCAGTGAACTGCACTTCACACAAAGGTCACTTCAGGAACTTTTTGCCTTCACCAACAAAATTAAATTTAAAAGCATTTTCAGCAAAGTGTTCTCAATTTTATTTTTAAACAATGTTTCAGTCGTATCTGCTGAAAAAATATTCTCTTCATTTGAAAACAGTTATTTTTATGTTTTAATAGTATCAGAAAAATATCAATTATTTGCATGTGTCTGAATACCAGTTTTTCCTATCAGATTGTTTTTAGAAGCTTTCAATGGTCTTCATAAATTTGTATCCACTAGTCCATGTTATCATCCACCTTATTAAATGATGATAGTTATGGATATTTAGAGTATAACCAACATCGATACCCAAGAGATGGATGATTTGGATATGTAGATTAAATTTTGCATATTTGTATATATAATTGTTTGGCTGAACCTCCTCTCGCCTCATAAAAAAAAGCAAAATGACATTCAACTGTTTTAATTGGTGACCTTTTGCTATACATTATAAGAAGTGATGTGTAAATCATACAGATAAGAGAAGCTGATCTGAAATAGAAGTATGACAGCAGTTGTAAGTACCTTTGGAAAGCTAAGTCAAACCCCAGAAATTCGAAAAATAACAAGATTTTGAACAATGCAAACCATGAGCTTTCAATGCTGGTTCAAAAATCGGTCTTAATTTCAAGTGAATACAGCAGCTCTGTAACAGGCTGCCACAAAGTACCCAGAAATAAGAATTTGGTTTTGTTTACTATTCCCTTTTGAGAAGAAAATCTTAGTCTTCATTTTGAAATAATATTTTCCTCCTATATATAACCAAATGCAAAGACGTTTTCAGGGTTTATAGAAGGACAAGATAAAATGGCAAAATGAGAAGGCATATAGCAGTAATAGACTGCAAAATCAATTTAAGAAGTGCAACTGCAGTTGTCTTTCCCAGGTTTTTAATTATGTGTTTGTTTGCCATGGTGGCCTAATTTAGTCAAGTAGATGAGCCAACATTAAAAGCTGGTAGGAGAGGTAAGTAATCCCCAGGGTGAGCTGCTTGTGTAGAGAGTTTAAAAGCTACATGTACAGAAGCAGAAGCCAAGGCAAATTTGAGAAGGGGGTCCACATGATAAAGAGTGAAAAGCCAGCAAATCAAATTTTTCACAATTAGTTGAACAACAACTGTGACAGGTTCGGCGCTTAGCGTTTTCATTTGTGTGCTCAAATTTGGTTATCCGTCCTCTTTTATGCAAATGTGATGTGACAGGAGAAGCTGGGAGCACTCAAGCAGGCCGATCACTCACAACAGGAGCTGGGTCTGTACAGCTGAGAGGCCGGGATTAAATGGACTGAGTGCTGAGGGATAAATGACATCAGCCAGGCTGAAAGCCTCATGAAGTGATTTAGAACTTCCACACGATGATGCCCAGAACGTAAATTGTACTTTATCCTCAAATGTAAAAATAGAGGGGTGAAAGACATCAGCTTCTGGTAGTAAATAACTGTTCTTATCATGTTACTAAATCCACCGTGCTTGGTGCCTACTAGAATACAAAGGTTGGGAAAGCTACTTCTGATAATCGCTTATCCACCACCACATAACTATACAACTCGCTGTGGTGTTTTTGTGCCTGCACGGGAGACCCAGAAAGCTGATTAAGCAATTAAAGCATTCACCCTACTTTGACAGATATCACCATAGCTGACAAAATACATGTACAGACACAGAAAATATTTTCACAATGTATGTGTAAGTAATTTGGCAACAAAAAATATCCAGTCAGAGAATTCTATCCTGCTGAAGAAGGTATAATGTTAAGGTGATGCATTGTGCCAGAAACATACATGAAGGGCTAAAGGATGAATTATCTCTGTATAGACCCCCCCTTGCCTGTTTATGGGAAACTGTAATTCTATAGGCAGGCTTGCCAGAAAAGTATCACAGATTGCCCCTTTGCTTGCAACATTGCACTATTGCTAGGTTAATTTTTAAGATGGCTGATAATACTTAGTGGATAGCTCAAGAGAACTCCAAACCTCACTAATTATAGGAAAGTTTGAATATAATGGCCTATGTATATTTGAGCTTCAAGATTTTTATACATTTTCTTTAATAAGGTTTCTTCTGACTTTGTATCTCACAAGACCATCATGTATTTTGCACTTCTTATTAAATCTAGTAGTTACTATAGTCTATACATTTTGGATTGCTAATTGCCATTTATTTATATGTCAGCAAAAGTACCCTTTCTATCTTTTATCACTAGAGAGGACGGATTCCTTGCAGAACAGCATTGGTAATTCCCACTGACTTCCCAAACAACAGATCTTCCTCCATGCCCTTCCTTCTACCAGTGGAACTAGACCCCATTACCTGCTGCTGTTGGACAACGCTTGGCATTTAAAGATACGGCACAACTCAGACCACATCCGAATTAGTAAAAGGAACAGGTCCAGGATATATCACAAGCACTGGAACTTTATTGTTGGTACAATTAAATTGTTAGGCCTTAGCTCCACAGAGACCTGGATCAGCTATCCCAAGCCAGAGACCATTCCCAGCAGAGAACGTGGATGTGGTTGTCCTGTTTTGAAGCCTAATAGATGGTGTTGTTCCATGAGAGTTGTTCCATGCCAGGCGGCCTCAGCACCAGAGAACAGTCCCAGCCATGTTTAATTTACTAGTATTGATGTAGACTAAGAGGCTGAGTACCAACATTCAGACAGGAAAAAAGACACCGAAAAAATATGTCTCCAGTGAGTTCTGCTAAAAGCAAAAGCTACAAAGACATGCCAAAATGTGATAGTGCCAGATAGGCAGCAGGCTAAACCAGAGTATGACTGCATGACACCAATGCATTCAGAAGCCACCTCGGTCTACCACCTTGCAAAATCTTCAGGCAAGGTGCTGCACACAGGAGCAGTTGGTGTTGCAATAACATTGATGGGCTTTTCTCATCATTTGACTGTTGGGGTACGAGTGCCTGTTGTATGCAACTCTTTGTTCTTTGTCCCCTAAACATTTGGTGTGAAATTCAGAATGGCCTCAGATCTCCACATAATCTAAAATTTCATTCAGTATCTTAGTAACCAAAATTGCAGAACTCATGCTGAGGGTTCCTAGCACATTATTCCCATAACCACTACATAATACTAAATACAGTGGCTAAAGAAGACCACTAATTTTTTTTTGTGGACATTTGGAAGGAAATGAACTTGAGTTCTTCTAAAGGCAATGTGTATTTCTGCAAGTAACAGTATACAGAGTATTTGAGTACATTTTAGAGATTTGCTTAAAGATGGAAGACTCAGGACAGACATAAGGAAGAAATTTTTTCCAATGAGGGTGGTGAAACACTGTCCCAGGTTGCCCAGAGAGGTGGTAGATGCC
This sequence comes from Patagioenas fasciata, assembly GCF_037038585.1. Taxonomy (NCBI): domain Eukaryota; kingdom Metazoa; phylum Chordata; class Aves; order Columbiformes; family Columbidae; genus Patagioenas; species Patagioenas fasciata. Next base: position 47,108,289 of record NC_092520.1, read on the forward strand.
CCATTCCTGGAGACATTCCAGGTCAGGCTGGATGGGGCTCTGAGCAGCCTGATCTAGTTGAAGATGTCCGTGCTCATTGCAGGGGGTTGGACTAGATGAGCTTTGAAGGTCCCTTCCAACCCAAACTGTTCTATGATTCTTCTGTCAGCTTTGAGAACTCTTTAAATTGACCGGTGGATTCATGGAGATAGAAGTAGAAAATTACATTTCATTGTGACTTTTGGACTCCAGTGAAGATGTTGGATAACAGTCTACCTTTCCTTCCATATAAATATTTTATTTTTAATTCTTTTGATTACTTGATATTGGAAAGTAGTCACCAAAGCATACACAACCTCTCTTAGATAAAACAGTACTCGGTACAGCTCCTAACACTTCGAATATTCAGATGAGCTCCCAATCTGCTCAGAGAAAGAAGGGCAAGACAGGACCATTTATTCTTTGGACAGCTGGAGAAATATCTGAAAGGAGTTAGGCACTGAAATGCTTTCCACTGCAGAAGTGTCCCCTTCTAAAGGTTCAATTGACACAAGCTCCAGTTAATGTAATTGTAGGCATTGAAACTCATACCTTTCAGCTTATTCTGCAGCCATGATGACTAAAAAGGATCCTATATTCCTGTACTACCACAGATTATTGTCATTCATTTTCCCATCTGAAATTATGAGCTGCATGCCAGGCTGCTCATATAACTGCTTCCTGACTTCTTCACTCAAGCAACAGGGTCAAGACGTTTAAATAACAGCAAAGGTCCATTCCTTTACCCGTTTAAGCGAATCTAACCTAACTTGGACAAAGAGGTTTGAACACACAACCATTGTTTGGCAGAAAAAGGACAGCAGTGTTTCATATCAGTAAATGACTGATGACACAACATATACCAAATGGATTCATAACAAGGAACACTGAATTCTGCGATCCCTAAGCCATCCAGAAGGAACCAATAAAGTTTCTCTGAACTACTAGGTATCTTGGATTCTATTTTAAAATTCCAGATGGAAGCCTCTGTGAAAGTACAAGGTATTTCCTTGCCCAGTTCCTTGCCACACAGTATTTCTTCATCCGATTCTACGGATTTAGCAGTATTTGCCGAATCTTTTATAGCAAGTGTTTTCTGCAACAGACTGGGCTGCCCACAGGTGTGGCAGACAGTGGGTAAATTGCAGGAAAGGCAATATGCACATAACCAGTTGTTTGGCCAAAAACTTGAAACCTCAGCTTCCCTCTGCCTCAGCACCTCCTTCTAAAAGTTGGATATTGGTAGTTTATTTCTTTGATACCAAACAAACTTCAACAAAACCAGCCTTGATGTTGGCTAAACTAACTGCAAGTGTAATAGCACATAGTACATCCCTGTACTTACTCCACTCTCTTCTTCTCGTCCCAAAACAGGGTTCTTTACCCAGTGTGCATATAAATGAGCCAAATTTAGCACACAGAGACAAGATATTTATTACAGAGTTGCTTAAGTCTGCATGTTGGAATAAAGCCAGCATGCCAGCAAGAAAAATAAAAGGAATTATATACAAAATCTCATCGCTACCATCACACCCTAAAGAGCCAACTGGTCACACGTTGGCATATTGTATTACATAATCCTTTTAGCGTATTATGAGTAATGTTCAGCTAAAGAGCACTTTATCCAAGTCTTGAGATATGTGTTAAAGCAAGACTCAACTAATTGTTCAAGCTTCAAAATGTTTAGAGCTGCAAGGTCAGTAGTGTCTGTAGCTTGTGATTAGGTGTTTTGCAAGTCACTCTTCTCTTCGTTATATGAGCAGTGACCTAAACCTGAAACGATTTACATATGTTTAGGTTAGCAATTGCAAACAGGATTAACTCCTGTGATGGCAACATTGCCACCTGCTCAGTTCCCAACTGTCTAAGCTCCCTAGATACCATCAGAATTGTCTGTTCCCTTCCAATAGCTTATCTTGTCTACACAGATCTATTAGAGGCAACGATCTCTTCTCCCAAGTAGCAAATGACAGAACAAGAGGAAACGGCATCAATTTACACCAGGGGAGGTTGAGATTGGATATTAGGAAAAAATTCTTCACAGAAAGGGTTGTCAGCCATTGGAACAGTCTGCCAAGGGCAGTGGTGGAGTCGCCATCCCTGGAGGTGTTTAAAAGGTGTTTAGACAAGGTTCTTAGGGACATGGTTTAGTGCTAGAGTTAGGTTATGGTTGGACTTGATGATCCTGAGGGTCTCTTCCAACTGGAACGATTCTATGATTCTATGATCTTTTCCCGCTGTAGCTGGGCCACAGAGCTGTTTTACCCAGCCAGCAAACCTGAGTTCTCCTAGGATGTGAAAGTGCAGGCACTGTGACCCTGCTGCACAATGGTGGTGTCTAGCAGGAAGCATCTCCTAAGCATCTGCACTTATTCATGAATCACACAGCCTTTGGCACAAAGCAACTGCACTCACAATAAACTAAGCGAAGATCAAGAAGGTCTAACAAAATTCTTGCAAGGCTTCTCACACCTCCTTTGGAGGCAATCCTTAACTCATCTGAGAACGCCCTTCCCTCTCCACCCCAGTTTATAAGGCTATTTAGGTGACCTTTTTAGTGACTTCCAAATGGGGGCAGCTCAAATGCAGAGCCATGCAGCTCAGTTCAGCAGCTCACTGTTGAACCACGGCACGCCTCGTGTTTCTGAGGAGCCTGGGCAAGTGTGACGCTTCTGTTCTCAGTTGCTCTTCTGAAGAAGCACTTCAGCTTCCATATTTTGCTCACTAAAGGCTTTGTTAAATGTTTTGTCCTGGCTCCTGTTAAGTGAGGGAAGAGAACAAAGAGCTGAACCCAAACACTTGTACCTGAGAACACCACAGTGGTGCTGGTGTTTCCAATGGAAGTAGCTCAGGTTGAACCAGTCATGTGCGGTGAAGCGCTCTGCTGATCCCAGCTCATCAGTCCTGCCCCAGCATCCCCCAACACTGTATTTTCAGCCACCTGGTGAAGTAGATTAGAAAGGTAATTCAGTTGGACTACCCCATTTTTAAAAGCACAGCTCCTCAGTTACTGCACTGAAAGGCTGAGGGAGCTGGGTCTCTTTAGCTTGCAGGAGACTGAGGGATGACCTTATTAATGGTTACAAATATATAAAGGGAGAGTGCCAGGAGGATGGAGCCAGGTTCTTCTCAGTGACAACCACTGGTAGGACAAGAGGTAATGGGTTCAAACTGGAACACAAGAGGTTTCACATAAATTTGAGAAGAAACAACTTCTCAGTGAGGGTAACAGAGCACTGGAACAGGCTGCCCAGGGAGGTTGTGGAGTCTCCTTCTCTGAAGACATTGAAAACCTGCCTGGACTCTTTCCTGTGTAACCTCATCTAGGTGTTCCTGCGTAACCTCACCTAGGTGTTCCTGCTCTGGCAGGGGGATTGGACTATATGATCTTTGGAGGTCCATTCCAATCCCTAACATTTTGTGATTCTGTGATTATCACACAAATAACTGCTCTGTCAAACACAAAGGATGGGCAGGAGCGACCAGCCAGTGTAATCTTTAATGCTGTCACACATTTGTATAAAAAATAATAATACTAAAAAATCCTGAAAGATTTTGTGCAAATTAGCTCTGGTCATGAAAGAGTTACTCCCACTCTATGTAGAAAATGAGTTCTTGAAAAACACTATAAAGTTCAGTAGTAGGTAGAAATTATTTAACAGAAAGATTCAAAAGCTAAAAGCTAGCTCAGTATTTGTTAATTCAGGGTGACTCCAGAGAGAAATTCATAAGCTTCTAAATTAATATTTTTAAGGAGGTCATAAAATGTGAACTTTAGTAACTGCTACAGCCAATCAAGCTGCCATCAATAGTGCTTTGGACTACTAAAACACTAGTAATTACCTATTCAAATTACTTTAAAAGTTTAACAAAAGCTTATCTACAGATAGTACTGTAGAGTGATACACTGCCATCTTCAAAAATGCAGTGTAGTGAATGTTACTGGTGAATCTTTTTATTATTTCACATTCTGGTTCCTTTAATTTATTCCCCTAATACAAAGCTATTTTTTCAGTGTTTTCCTGGCAAGCTGTCTTAAAAAAAAAATCAATATATAGTAAATTTGCAGAGGGGAGCCAGTACTAGAGCAAACACATCACTATTTTCAGTACAGGAAGCATTACATTAAATGAGGATGGAAAAGAAATAGCACTTACTTTAAACTCACTTGAAAGGATGTTTAAAGATACTTCAACACAGAAACAGAAGAAGCTAATAGATTTTAAATTATTTTAATATAAAGTTATCAAAACATAAATTTAGTGAAGACATAAAAATAATGTTATGGTAAGTTCACCAATACAAAATTGCAAGAACAGATAGCATTAACCTCTTAAAAGTTAACAAGGTCTAATGGTGACTTATGTTCCTTAATTTTTCACTATTTATAGACAGAAAAAAGTGCTCAGTTTCATTGTGCTATACCGCAAAGATCCTTACCTAATTTCTAACAGAAAAAGTATTTTGTAATTCAGGTCAGGCAGCAAGTCTGCTGATCAGAACTTTGTTAGCCATCTCTCAGCTTTGTCCACCATGAAGGCTCCTGCTATTGCTCTTCGCTCTGTAATCTCACATTTTTCAGTAACAGAATACTCCCACACATAAATCTGGGTACATCACAATAATACATCTAAATACACTATGTACAGGATTTTGCTTCTGGGAACAAAGAATTCCAAGCTCTAAATCAGAAAATGCTTTTCTCTGATTCCAAAAGGTAGTTTTGCAAACTGGCTGACGAAGTTTCACCGCATCAGAAAAAAAATCCAACAGAAGTAGCTTGTAGGACTCCCAGCGTTCAGATCCTTGAATACTGGAAGCAAATATTCATCAGTTTTTAACTTAGTATTTTAAAAGTAGACAGATTTTTTTTTTTCCCCAAAAGATACTGTGTAATTACTCCTGGATATAGCTGCAAAAGTTCTTCTCTCTGTACAAAGATTAACCCATTTAAAAGGTGTTCCAGTAGATAAGCAGTTATGGTTCCACATTCAGGTCCATTCAATTGCTGGAGTAACGCACTAAAGCAAAGTTTTCAGATATGAGCAGGTAACATTTCCCTTCATTGTAAGAATTTGTTTGAAAGACGGACAAGATTTCAATTACTCAGGTATAGAAAACCTACCTTTGTGAACATTTGTACTGCACAACTCTATACTGCAGCAAAATTTTCTAAATCTGTTCACTTTCTGCTTACTGGATATTTCTATTTTTGTGTTCTTGATAAAACTTGCAATTCTATTTAACCTTACACAACTTTTTTGTCATATATACATGAAGGATGGTATGGTCTATGGGGAAATTTTGAAAACAGCAGCAATGAGAAAGGTTAAGACTGTAAAAATAAATAGCATCCTACCATTCTTCTGTGTTTTTCTAAGGTAAAGTACTACCATGGAGAATGTAGATGGAAAACTAACATTAAAATTGTAGCAAAACATATATGAAGATAGTATGTCTCCTTTATTTGCTACCAAACTGGTAGAAAGAGCACATGGGGGATATATAATTTTAAACATTATCTAATACCTCTCTGAGAGCAGTACTGGGTAGATGTTAATCATCTATCAGATCTGAATACAAACAGAAAATTGTGACTAAAAAAAAAAAACAAAGAATTTTTTCAACAAGAAATTCTCACAATCTGCCAAGTAAGGTTTGCATCTTTAAGTGAACTCAAAAATACTGACTTGTTGGAAGTTCTTCAGCATTTTACGATGTCTGTCCACAGGTGACAATACAGCTGCTGTCTTGCAAGAAAAAAAAGAGAGTATATAATGATCTCCATGTACCTGAATTTGTGGGTTAGGTAAAAAATTTGTGATACCTCAGCACTTTCTGATATTGCACTGCTGACTGAAAAGAAAACAATGCAGAACAAGCCATATGCATCCTGCATGTTGTTGGCCTAAACTGATTTGTGTGCATGGACACCGCACATTCAGAGTTCCAAGTGCAGAGACCCATGGGCTACCAGCAGCCTCCCGATGTGCTCGGGCAAGACAGTAACAGGCAGCACATCAGAGGTATGAGGATAAGCAAGGATTCCATATCGGAGTTGAAAAATTGTTTCATGTAGTTACGCTGCACCAGCTGGTAGAGTCACAGCAGTAATTCGTTGATATATTTAACATGAGTCTACCATAAAACAAAGATAACTGGTTACAGTAGGGAAATTTCTTCACACCATGTTAGGCTAGTGATTTACTTTGTGGTTTATATAAAAATGTAATATAATCTGCCATTTCTGCCCCCCTCCTTCCCCCCACTTTCCAGCAATGTTTTAGCTTTCCATTCACTGAATATCCCCTTATTCTAGAGCATAAACAACATGCTTAAATGATTAATTTTTATGAAAAGCTTTGAGAAACAGATGTAGGTACCCCAAGTTTTCTGTAACTTCAACTGGAATCCATAAAAAACTAATTCAACTCCCAGAACAGGAGATGGATATATGCCTCTCGCAACACAGTTCTTCTATTTTATTCAGATTTAAACACCTGGAGTCATGTTTTATCATAGGCACCTAAATCCAAAGAGAGATACTTTGTTTCAGTTCACACAAATAGAATTTCTGCTGACACGGTAGAGATATATATAGGTTTCTGCAAGAAATGCAAATATTAGTATGAGAACTGAAACAGGAAAAATATCACAGAAGTGTTGAAATGGGAGCAAATTACTTCCAGTATTGTGTTTCACTTGTGTAGCCATAGTGCCCTCTAGCATTCGAAAGAGAAAATACAGGGCTGGATCTGAAAGTCTACAAAATCAGAACTGACTTTTTTTAAGCAGAGAAAGCACAGTCTGCAAATGTGAGGAAGAACATTTCTTCATGTTAAAAACAAGGTACTTTAATGGAAAAGACACTTCTCTCAGCTTTTATGCAGCAGAGTCCTGCAGAGCTGTGAAGCTCTGAAAATCAGAGTTCTTGTACCCTAAAGGCATTTCTGTGCTTCTGTAGATCTCACCTACACCATATATGCATTAGCAACATGCACATGATTTTGGCAAAAGATACAGGTTTTTACATGCATAGATCAACATACATTTTTGTGAAGTCTTTGTTTTCTCTACAAGGAGGAAACATTTTGCCTCAAAGTTATTTGTTGCACAAAATTCCATACACGATGAAGAATAAATTATGATCTTTAAAACCTAAGAAACTTTTCTCATTTCCCTAGAGGGCAAATTATTGTATAGAGAGAAGAGTTAGTGTGTCTTGGAGCCAATAAATTTTCTGTCTAGCTGCAGATCATTGCAAAAACATTTTGGAGAAGTTAGTGTTTCCTTTTTCCTTTGCATTTAAAAGAACACAAAGCCTAAGAAGTCATTCTTTAGCAACTGAAAAATGGTCATCTGCACTGTTCGAGTTTTGAGGCCTGTAAACATCTCTAATTTCAAATTATCTCCATAAATTATCAGGAGGAACCGTAAATACCAGTTTGATTGTTTTCTTTTCCTTCCATTTAAAAGAAAAATATGTGTTAGATCATATAAAAAGCTCAGACTTTTTAAAGAAAATATTCGCCCATTAAATTACTATGCAAAAATCTTATGTGAAACTTCAACACAGAAGAGTAAAACAGCATAAAAAGGGAAGTAAGACAATCATATCCTCTCTGCATTCAAAAGGTCAAAATGAAAAAGAAATACATCTCCTACAGATGTTTCTCAGAAAAATGGATTTTGAAGCATACATGTCTCAAGATTTTTTTCTCCCAGTTGCTGATACGGAAGCACTAAAATCCAGCTCATCAACTAGCACAGGCGGATTTGCTGAATGTGGTATTCCAGTCTTGGCCAAAGAAAGGTGAGAAACTGAATTATTCTGTTGTGCTAGCGCAGCAGGAAGGATCTTGGAATTCAGGAAGTCAAACTGTAACATCAAAATTATTATAAAATGCCACAGGGTCAGATGAGATGATTTTCAAAGACATCAACTGGTCGCAGGATTACAAGCCTAATGTAAGAAGAAAAAAAAATAATAACCTTCACTCACATGGACAAAAAATAAAGCACCAACATTCAGATAAGCTATTAATATACACAGAAAGATTTTACAAATAATGATCCATTAGGAAAAAAACACATTTCTTGTGCAGTATGTTCTTGAAATCCTTCTTATTCGCATTCCAATTAGATGTAAAGACAATTCAAATAAAAGACTAAATTCACCCAAGTCTATTTTTGTTGCAAGTATTTTAGACGTCTACATATTTCAAACACAGCTCAGAATAAAACATGCAAACACGTATTAAAAAATGAAAATTATTTTAGAAAACTACAGTATTTAGACAACTGTGTGACAAGCACACTAACATGTTTATGAAGGTCTACATGAGTCCACAAAAGCTAAGAGTTCTTTTTCACCAAGGGTCAGTTTACAACAATATTGGCTTAACTGAAAAAGAATTATTTTTTTAATTTCAGTCAAGATCTTCTACTTTGACTGACTTGAAAGTAATCAAGTGCTGCACAGCACAGTAAGAAACAGCTCCACTCAGAATAGGATGACAAAGAAACAAACCCCTCTTAATTCCTGCTATTGTTCCAGTTGTTCTAATCTTAATTGCAACTTAACTTGCTAATTATAAGAAAATGTAAGTGATACAGGATTGAATCTGACTGTATCTTTTTTTAGTTGCAACGTCAAAACAATGCTGAATTACAGCAAATGAGGTACTTCCTTAAAGACCTATTCTAGTCCCTTAAAGTCACTTTGTGTATTGGTACAACAGTACTGTGTGACAGGTGAAAGAAAGAAAAAAAATCCCCTGTCCCTCCCCATCTATCTTTGGTGAGACATACTACAGAGAACATCCAAAATCACTTCTTCGAGCCAAGTCAAATTCTCATGTGTTTTTTTGTGCTTTTTTATGCTCATGAGACGACTGACAAATTATCCATTCCACCATAAAATACCTCAAATAAAGGTACAGTTACTAAAAGTTATCCAAGAGCTGACTAGAATTAGACAGTTTGGGGACCTCTTCAGAGTAGATGGTCAACAACAAAATCAGATGTTTTAAATTAGCTACAATCATGCTACACTGTTCTCAGATACCTGAGTTACCTTGACAGTGGTTTTGACTGCTTTTCTAGCTAAGGAATAAAGACTGTTTTCAGAGTGTGGTTTAGAAGAGAAAGCTAATTAAAGTTTCTGAAGTTATATAAATACTTTTCAATGGGAGCTTTTTCTATTTAAGAAATACACCTGCTTAGACTTTGTTGCAAAATAAATCCTGTAACTTTGTGTCTTACTAATCAATAACTTATGTTCACCTATGAATTTGCTGATTTGAAATAAGTGAGTTTTAAGAGAAGAAAAAATACAAATAGCACAGGCCACAAGTAATGCTTTAAAGAGGTGTTCTTGTTACTTTACTGTTTTGTAGACAGACTCTAATATAGTCTGAATTTCTGACACACATTACTTGAAATTTTTTGTAGTTCAAATAAATGTGGTTTAGTACAATATTGCTACTGAACTCCATGTCAGATCACATCTTTCTCAAGCCCTTTAGCATCTAGCTGGAAAAAAAAATACCTGCTTAAATGTTTACCTTTTTAAGCTGTCCAGGGAAAACCAAGGTAAACTCACTCTTGGTGTTTCAGACTAGGAAAATCCATTTGCAGAACTGTTAAAAAAGTACAATTATTTAGCTAATCACAGTGGAGGAATACTTGGGAATGCATTCAGAAGGATGAAACAAGTAAAGAGGGAATGCAAGTCAGCAGGATGCTTGGTTTGCAGATTCAAGCAAGGAAGGATGCTGCTCCAGGTGACAAGAGATTTCACTGAAGGATCTGAGTGAACTGAAATGAAAAGAGTTGGATCAGGTAGTAACAAAAAAAGGGAGAGCAGAGCTAGACAAGGAATACAAGGACAGAGCAAGCCAAGAAGCAATCAAATCAAGAAAGTCATTTGATAATGACAGAAATAAGTACAGAATCCATTTAACTGTACCTGGGACACCATTCTCTTATGCTGAATGGCACACAATCACAGATTAGTTTTGACTGAAACAAGCATTTGGGTTTGTTTTTTGAAGTGAGAGTAAACCAAGCCATTCTGATGCAGGTGGTTTTCAGTCATTCAGTGCCACAAGGTAAACAGCAGGAGATAAAATACACACCAGTAAGAATTCCCCTCAACACCTTTCATTGATGGAAGTTTGGGGAGGAAGGTGGTAAAAAGAATTTTAAAGTATTTCTTCCTCCTACAGGTAGCCCATAGTGCAAACAGTTATTAATAAATGAATCTTGCACGGATGCATTACCAGGGTGAATTCAATACAAGCAGGAAAACCTGCAATATGAAATTTAAAATTACATGATATGGCAATTTCAGATGATTTATGAGTAGTGATCATGGAAAGAACACACTAATAGTTGTCATTAGCTTGTGTTGATTGACCACCGTGACAAGGCACGTTTGAGCACCAGACACAGACCACCTGGAGGCAGCATCCGCAGCCTGTTCTTGTGCTGCACCTGTTCTGTAACACAACACAAAGAAAACTTCCACCTCCCAGACTGTCAATCTGGCACCCTTCAGATGTACTAAATTATTAAAAAAGAAAAGTAGGAAAGCTTGTATTTAATTCAGTGAACTAGAAACAGCTCATTCAGAGCATTAAATAAAAAGGTTCTTAAAACATTTTATTTTGCCTGAACTTCACTGTGAAAGGAAATCCATTTCCCAAACAATTCCTTATGGCAAGATTTAGAACTTACTGTAACAAGCATGGCAGTCAATTGTGAAATTTCAATATGAAACTAAGAGTATACAAAAATTTTAAGTGCATATTTTTGCAACAACATATGCATATGCACAGGGATGTATGGAAAAACAAAAAGTAAAAACAAATCCCTAACAGGATCTAGGTCCCCAAAACCCCTCAAATAACTGAAAAGCACAGAACAAAAATTCTACACCTGGAGCTCTTTTCTCTGCAATACTATTACTACTATTATTTCTACTTTCCTCTATTCCTTTTTTCTTTTTTTTTTTTTTTTTTTTTAAATGGCAGGGACATGGCTTACAGAAGTTTTCCCTCACCTCCTCCTCAAAAAAACCCCAAAACCACAGACTAAAGAAAATCCACTGACAACTGAAGTATTATGCCTTGCACCTTTCTGGTGAGAGAGGTCCTTTACTGCAAAGGATCAGGCAGTTCCTCTTCCTAAGAGAAACTTCAGACCTCACATAACAGAATGCCCTGTTAGAAAGAGCCAATTAAAGTACTTCTGTGGAATAGGCAATCTACCAACACTTCATGTACATCCATTTTTAAATGATGAACATACACTAAAGTTTGAACTTACTATCTGCTACTTTTGAAAAAGAGAAATGTAATAACAGAAAGATAGAAATTAAAAAAATGCATTGGTGTGGGTAGTTAGAAGTTTTTAGAATAATATCTACCAAATATTCTATTTGACCCTATGTATTTTTCTAAATTACTTTTCAGTACTGCATATATTTTTGTGGGATCAAATTTTCTTCAACAGTTGCACAGTGCAGGAATACAGAATAAATTCCTTATTGTTGGAATATTATCCTGCTATTTACCATTTGACTTAAATCAGTTTAAAATTCAGAAGCCATCCAAAAGCTTTTATGTAAGAGAGTACAGCTGTGTGTTAACGTAAATGAAATATTGAGATGTTTTTATGTTAAATACTATTTTAGTATAAGTAATAGTGATTAGAGCTCCTTTTGTGAACATGGGGGTGGGGTTTGCCATTTGGAATGGTCTTTTTTTCTTTTTTTTTTTTTCTCTCTTTTTTTTTTTTTTTCCATTGCAAAGGACCATTGCCTTTGCCTTTTGGTTATTGCTCTTTTTTTTTTTTCTTTTTTTTTCTTTTTTTTTTTTTTGAAGACCATTCCATTACTTTATTTTTTAACATCTTAAAGTCATAAGGACTTATATGCAAAGCAGTCATACACTTTATCATTAAAACCCATAGGTAAAATACGTACACAAATCCAACAAAAGGCTAGTACATAGTAAAGCCTAAGCATACTACTATGCAATATTTTGAATACATAACTTTAGAGACTTCAGTTTAGTACTGTTATCTATTCATTTCAGAAAACATTCACAAAGATTTTAAATGCAAATTTTCATTCCGTATCTGGAATAGAACAAAAATTATCTATGTTATAACAACTTTTGGTCATTTGTGTTTGACCAATTCGGTAAATTACAAAGAACCCAAAGAATTCTGTAACTTTCTGCAGAACTATGTAATAAAAACATTGCATATGTTCCTAGTATGATGTCTTTAGCAATCATTTACTGAAATGTAACTCAAACATCAATCTCTCAAAATGTATAACCGACCAGCTGCTTTTTAGTCTATATCCGAATCCAACTTCATCACAAAACAAATACAAAGATGCAGAAGTACATTAGGTAATACTAATGCAACACAAGTGCAGTTCTAGCACTGTCACTGATCAGTTGGTTGAATCATCTTCTCCATGAACGAGACTCATTATCTTCCTCCTCTTCATCATCATCCTGAAGCAGCGAGTCATCCACCAAAGATTCCTCCTGAAACTTTAAGAACACAACATGATACTCAGGTCAGAAAATGTTAAAGATCAAAAGGTAAAACACAGATCTCTGATCCTTGTGATTTAATAAAGAACAAATATATTTTTAATAGGTACACAGTAATGCTTTCAAAAAAAGCTGTGTGTATATGTATTACATACATACATTAACAAATGGCAAATGAAACCTTTTATGTGGACTTCAAAATGACCAGGACATTTGCATCTCATACTAAAATTGCTGTTCTGATTCTTCAGCGTATCATTCATTCCCAAGTTGCAGTGTTCTCATGGAACTTAAGAAGATATTCTGAAAATTAATGTCAGTTTTTTCACATTGAGAATAGCTATGTCTGTTTTCATTCAAGAGTTTAATCTACCTGTGCCACAGCATCAAAAAGTTGAATCTGACACATTTTGATTTTGACAGCTTAATCAAGCTTAAAACCAATATCAAGATTTAAAAGACTGGGACAGGGAGACAGCTATTTACAGAAGTTCAGACAAAATATAATTCTGTATTTTCAGTTGCTTTCAGTAACAACATACTAACTCAGTACACTTCACAAATCCCTGAACATTTAAGGTCGACAGTTATAGGCTTCCGAGAGGCAAAGTTAAAAAAAAGGAAAAAAAAAAAAAAGATAAACAGTGATTTGTTTTAACTTTTGTCTACATATAAACATGGGGATATAGATAAACTATCCCCTGCCTCAGAACTTTTTTGATGATTGCACCTATCACAGCAATTTCTGCACAAGTTAAATTGAAAGGACTACAACACAAGGATGTCTTTCCCCAGCAAAGTCTCCCAGTCTTTCAGTAACAGTCATGGCATATTCTTCTGGTCCCAGTAATTGTAGGGGGGCTGTTTACCACAGAATTTCCAAATTCTACAGGAGGTGCGAAGGTCGATTCGTGAAGTCAGGGAGCCTGCTGGCGAGATACGAGGCTCCAGGCTGAAGAAAGCCTAGAACCAAGCTTTCATTCTTTTCAGTAGGCTGTTTTACAAGAAGGAAAAACTATCCTCATTACTTCTGCCTATGGCAAGTGCATTTTAAAAAGCAGCTCTGTCAACAACTGACTTTGGGTACTCTAAGTCAGACTAAAGCACGGAAGCTTTTCGAGGTCTCAGCCTCTTCCCCTGGTGTCTAGATGTCCAGCAGGCTAAGATGTGTCAGTGCTGTCAAAAAGGAGGAGTCCTGGGCAGCACACAATGGAGAACTTCAAGGTGCACAAGGTAAACTGGCAGTAGGGACGATGAAAAAGCCCAGAACAACTTCCATTTGGGGAACAATTATAGAGACTTGGATACTCTGGCCTGGAGAGAAAGTAACTGAGGGGAAGTATGACGGTAGTCCATATATATATTAAGTGTCCCAGAGAAAGTGAAGAGGGAATGATGGTTGGTTTTTTTGATGCAAAAGCAGGAGAACATAAAAATTAAACATGCAGGTGGCAGGTCCAATATAAAGTTACTTATCCCTGCTAGACATAGCTTAACAGTAACTTTCCCTGTTGCAGGACATTAGAGATGCTATTCAGATTCCAAAGAAACCAGACAAATTCATAAAATAAACACCTATCGAGTGCTTTCAACTACAAAGTTCCCATACCTCTGACTCAACAGGTCCCTGAACTGTAAACTGCTGAAGATTAAAAGTTTATCTCTAGTTACACATCCTACACTCTTCCTAGGCATCTGTTGCTGAGTCAGCAGAGCCAACTCTTTTATTAGGCACGCAGGTGAAGAATGTTAAGGCATCCAGGAAGATTAGGTGCTTTCATAATTAAGTGGCTACTCACCACAGATTTTCTATAGCATTCAAGTCCTAATTTTTTCAAAAACGTACTAGAAGCCCTGTTTCGTTATTAAAAATGTCACTCTGCTGAACTGACCTATCTCCCTTTTTCCTCTCTCTCCTGTCCCAAACATCAAGGTGCTTAGTTTCACACAATTCTTAAGTCAGCTATCCATCTTTGGCACAGCATTCCTTAGCTGAACTAAAATGGCAGACATGTACAAATGAAGGAAACTTTTTTTGTATTTAAAATAGATACCATGAAATAAGTTAAATACGCACCATGATTAATTGTAGGCTTACAGAAACTCAAGACATTTTACATGTAAAAAGAATATATGAAATTCAGACCACTTACTGTAGGAACTTAACCCACCCCAATCTAATCCTCCATAAGTACCAAATTTTGAACAATAAAACTACGTAAAAATTATTTTATGCAACTGGTTGAACTTCAGTGCATGAACACAAATTCTTGAACTCATCCATATGAGACCTAGGGATCATAACATTATACTTCAAATACTAACTTAATCAAATGCTAGAAGCAATATAAAGCTCACAGAAGATAATGACACTTAAATGCAAAATTTCTCACGGTTTATTGAATAGAAATCTCATGTAAATAATTTTGTTGAAGTTTAGGACTAATTCAGATGTAGAAAATTCAAATAAAATCCAATTTCATTACAGATAGAAGATACGAGAGATACGTATATTTGGCTTGTTTTGAAAATGGAAAAAGGTCAGAGGTAAGTACATTAGTCATGTTAAATCAAAAAAATATCTGTAAACACTGGGCCAAGTAAGAATCCAGCAATACTATTAACAAAAATATAGGTAAACTAGTATTTTTTTATTACATGTTTGGTATTGCAAAGATTTCAGCAAGCATACAAAAGCAATGAACAGCTAGAGTTTTTGATCCATGATCAAATCCTATGCATTTTCCACAAGAATAATTTGCTGAGGAATGACTGCAGAAACAGTCCAGAGACAAACAGTTAAATTAAAGATAAAATCAGATCTCAAGAAAAGGGTTAGAAAAATAAATGGTCACTAAAAATAAATATCCACACTGAAGGTACACATTCCAGTAATGAAGTTATTCCTAAATACCAAAAAGAAAGTTACTTTCCCTTTTTACTTAAGTTCTGAAAGTCTGGAAAGCTTTAGATGAGTCCATCAATTTATGCTCTGATGATTATCTAGCGTAGCCTCTTGTTCACTCACAGCTCATTACTGACAGTGCTTGAGGTTTGCATATACAAGACAAATGATACTTAGAATACACAAATGCCTAATACGAATACACAATGGTGGAGGTAGCCTACCTGTTTTTTAGGCTGACATGATAAAAAGAAATTAGCATTTTTGGAGAAAGAATGTGAATAGCCAAACTGACTTTCTTCAGAAAAAAACAAAACAAAACACAGAAAGTGAATACCACAAAGTGTAAAAAGAATAACCAATTTTGGTTATATCAAAACAACCTTGTGAAGCTGCCACTACAGTAGACCTGCCAAGGTACAGGAAAAATATACAGACAAAATGCTATCACCGAGTAAGTCAAGGTGTACTTCAGCTGTTCTATGGCAATTATGTGTACACAGTTAACTGATGGCATCCTCTTATCATCCTCCCTTGAGATATTTATAAGCATTGATAAGATCCCCTCTCAGCCTTCTCTTCTCCAGGCTGAACAGACCCAGCTCTCTCAGCCTCTCCTCATTAAGAAAGATGCTCCAGACCTCTAACCATCTTTGTAGTCTGTCGCTGGATCCACTCCAGTAATTCCTTATCCTTCTTAAACTGCGGGGCCCAGAACTGGATGCAGCACCCCAGATGTGGCCTCACTCCAGGATATGGTTGGTCTTCTTGGCCACAAGGGCACCTTGTTGACTCATGGTCAACCTACTGTCAACTAGAACTCCCAGGTTCTTTTCCACGAAACTGCTTTCCAGCCTGTCAACCCCTAGCCTGTACTGGTGCCTGGGGTTATTCCCCCTCAGGTGCAGGACTCTAGACTTGCCCTTGTTGAACTTAATCAGGTTCTTCTCTGCCCAGTCCTCCAGCCTGTCCAGGTCTCACCTTCTGGTGTGTCAGTCCTTCACCCCAGTTTGGTATCATCAACAAACTTGCTGAGGGTGCACTCAGTGTCTTCATCCCGGTCACTGATGAACAGGATGAACAGGACTGGACCCTGTGGAAACCCACTAGAGACTCTGCACCACTGATCACAACCCTCTGAGCTCTGCCATCCAGCCAGCTCTCAGTCCATATCACTGTGCACACGTCCAACCTGCACTTCCTGAGCTGAAGTAGATTGACTTTTTCCCCAAGTGACATCTATTTTTCCAGAATTCACAAACATCGGTATTTTGAGCATAATGAGTTAAATTAGATTCTGAAATTTGTTTATCTAAGAAATAAGTGCCTAGTGTAGGCTATATAAAAATTCATGTTTTGGAAAAAAGCCTTTATCTCTCTCATGCAAATTCAAACCCAACCCTTCCATTTTCTAGATATATCCTCTAGAGTTTTTTGGTGTGTAAGAAATGAAACATTTCTACAAGGAAAAGTAAAGTACCTGAACTTTCAACAGCTTAGAAAACAAGATGTATTTGTAGATAAATGCACTTTCTTAATTAAAAACAGGAATTAGATTCAAAAACAGAAGTATGAATCAACAGATCATTTGATTCTGAAAATGCTATAGCATTTCATCTTAAAAAATGTAAGAAAAAGCAAGCTTACTTCCTCTTCATCAGGTTCAGCTTCTTCTGTCTCAGCAGCTGACATACTAGCAACAGGCTTGTTCCATGCCAACTTTAACTCTTGTCCTTTAAAACGAGATCCATGAATTGCAGCCTAAAACAAGTTTAAACATTTTTAGTTATATATTTGTCAGGGGAAAAATTAACTTCGGTAATACTTAAATGCCAGAAATAAACTAGCAGTCTGCTTTCTCAAAAGAATATCCAAGTTGTAATATGTTCATGCTGAGTTATTGTTAATAGGTTAAAACAAAACTTCATTCACTGTGCATGGAATTCACACCTCCTTTCAGGAAAATTATCAAAATACATCTAGAGGAAAATAAGGTTTGAAAACCATAAGTCATTTGGTAATGTGGGTAACATAGTGAACCAACACCTTCCTCGTTTTTCATATTATCTTGATGGGTTCTTCACCTTTCAAAGATGGACACAAACATGTTAATGCATGCCTTACTGGAAGAAGACATCCCACACATACAAATGATTTAATATATATATATATATATATATAAAAAAATAATCACCCAAACAACTAGAAAAGCCCCTTTGTGATTACAACTTAATCTACTGGAAAATGCTCCACTTCCTGTAAAGCCATGGTAATTGAAATGTAAAAATTTTTAACTTATGGGATATTCATGTCTAAGTACCAGCTGCATTAAGTGGCTGCTTTGGAAATAGTATGTTCAAATTAAAGTAACATGAATGAGCATAAATCAGCATTAGCAACATTCCGAAATAACCGTCATGGTCACAAAAGATTTATAGTACAATCTGAAAGCACAGCATAATGTGAAATGTAGAAACAATTACATGTTCAATGACATCTGAACATGAATTGTGTGATATTAAAGTCCCCAGGTATAAATTTTAAATCTGTACATATAAATTTATGATAAATTTAAAAGATTCTATGCTTATTAAAATGCAGCTCAGGAGCTTTTTGTCCATGGTCCCATCACAATGTCACACAACTAGAATTTTTAAAAGTACTTATCCCTGACATTTAGGTCCAGAAACAACTTGTAATCTTTGGAAGAAATTACTACTACATAAAACCGCAACATTTTACAATAGGGAATCTTCCTCTTCCTTCCAGGCTAGAACATATATGGTCATAAAGCACAGGCCTATTTTCATTTAAGAAGGTAAAATATTAGCTGCATTTACTTCACAATTGGCCTCAGAGGTTCTTAATGATTACCTTCTACAACTTTTACAATTGCCAGCCTTAAAGTCTGCTTTAGTAGTAAACATAGAAATTTCAGTGGAAATATATTTCATATATAAGCAAAAAGAAATAAGAAAAATACAGGTTTTACTATATTGGATCAAATACAGTTTTCATAAAATCTCAATTTAAAAATGAAGATGCAATTAGACATGAAGTCATTTGACAATTAGAATTTTTAATGATAACTAGAATGTGGACTTCTCACACACTGATCACGAATTCAGACCCAGCTAAAACATCCCCACTTTCCAGAGTATATTCTGAACTTCACCTTGAATACAGGTTGAAAACTCTACCTATTTGAGAGTGATCAAGGAAAAACATACTGCTTTCCAAATGCAGCGAAATGCATCATAAAAAGTGAAGAAAAAAGAAAAAAAAAAAGAAAAAAAACAAGCACATAATGTTGACTTCAACCTTTCCACCAAACACATCTCCCTTCTCCCCCTGTCACATCTTTTTTCTTTCTCTACACAACTTTCTTTTTCAGGTGCTTCCTATCTCTACACTTATATGTTTGGTTCCAAAATACTACCATTCCCTGCTTTTTGGGTACAGAAATTTAGCTAAGGCTGAAAAGATTCTCCATGCCAATTGTTAGTCAAACAAGTTGTAACAGTAAAAACTGTATTTTGCTGATCAACAAATATTTGCAGTAAGGTACTGTCAAGATCCTTGTTGTGAATCATACTGCATCTGGGAGAACTAAAGACTTCATTTGGACAGTCCATAAAAAACAATTATTGTTCTAGGTGAACTGTTTTTATTTTCAGGGAAGCAGAAGTTTCTCTCAATACTTAGAATATTTCTTATGTACACAACATGAAAGAATATGAAGTTGCAAAATGAAGTGCCCAAAGTCAGGAAGCATCAAAATTAAAATTCCAATCTTAGTTCAGTCAATCTCTGAGTACATGAATTATGGCAGTTTTCATCTGCCAGCAGATACTTCTTATTCTCCACCGAACTTCTGTTCACTGTTGAACTGTGTTCCTTCAATACAGTTGTACAGTACTGTTTTTCACTATTGGTTAGTAGATACTACGTATAATTAATTACACTTTTTTTTTTTTTTAATACAGAATAGTTACAAATCTCCATACAGTGAGTGCTCATCATTGCTACATCTAAGAGTTTCACAAACAAAATTTCTACACTTCCATAAAACACCTTTGGCATGTGCGCCAAATTTTTTCTCAAAATACGTAGCCATAATGATACTGTAAGTGCTTAAAACTATTGTCCCCATTGGTTTAATCTGCATTGTAAATATCAGTATTTCTGTCACTTAGGTTACTGGTGTCTCACGATAAAGCACACAAAGGAGTCTGGCCACATATGAAAACTACGTTCAAGTAAACTCCACAAGATGAACTTCATGCAAAAACAGAAACTTTGTGCAAAATATAAATATAAAACAAAATCTTTCCCTACAATCATACCGTAAATATGAATCCATTCTTTCAGGAGTCCCTATTATTTTCAGTTTACTTCTTCCCAACAGTGATGCAAGGATTTTAAAGAAAACAAAATCATCTGCAGAACAACTGTGTTTGTTATTTTGCACATGTCCACATGGTGCCTACACCATGGACTGAATAAGGTAGGAGTCCTGCTGAGCCAAATGTATAAAATCCTAACGATCCATATGTAAGGATGCTGAATTATAACATAGCTCAACTCTGGATTTTAGTCTTTAAAAGTTACTTCTCTATATTTCTGTAATTTCCTAAATTTCTAAGAAATACATTAAAAAAAAAAAAGGGAAAAAAAGGGGGGAAGAAAAAAAGCAGATCACATTTACACTATCACAGGTTTTCAGGCAAAAGTAAATCCAACTGACCCCAAACAAAATATACAGGTTCACTCTGCAGGATAATGGTGAAATTTCAGGAAGACTTGGGGGGGGGGGGGGGGGTGGGTAACAAGTCTTCAGGTAGAATACAACCAGCAATTAAATAAAGATAAACCAAGACAACCAGCTATCAACTCCCATGTGTCCCTCTTAATTTCTCTTCTATATCCTGTATTTGAACTTGCTATAAACATCCTCATTTCCCAAGGATTTCAGTAATATGCTGTTCTGACAGATTTAATCTAGAATTAAACTTTTGTGTCAGACTTATTTTAAAATATTTTTAAATACGTAGCAGTATTAAATTTAATCAAATATAGAAGTATACTGTAACTAGAAAGAAGTTCAATGGTGCAGAGTATTTTCAACAAAGACTATACTCACAGCTTCAGCTTCTGCTCTTGTCTTAAAGGTAATCACCGCATGGAGGGAAGAGTCATCTATCTGGCAATCTTCAATTTCACCATATTGCTTTTAATAAATAATAAAAAAAAAGCTTAGTGAAATAGTTCTCCACCTCTAAAAATGCTGTCCTAAATCAAATGCCCTCAGGAATAACATAAAATTAGAACAGTGTACCTTTCACAGTCTTAATGCCAATCAGATTATTTGTCTTTGCAAGGAATAGTAACTTTGACTTGCATTTCTGGATTTCCTGATTGTAAACATACAGGTATGAAGTAAAATTAAACAGAAAAAGAGATTCTTCTGCTCTAATACTTCTCTCTTTAGCAGAAAAAAGGGATCTTGGGATGATTCCATTAGTTTATTATGAAACTTTCACAAAAAGATTTATTAGATGAAGGGATGGTAGAAAAAGTTTCACAATTTGATTTAAGAATCTTAAGAACCTGAGCCATCTATTCCTGTAATGGTCTCCATGGTATTTCTACCTTTAATGTTGCCAGCCCTGTAATGCTGCAGTGCCCAACATATCTATACAGGCAGAACGCACTGCTGATGTGCAGAGAGTTGTGATATCCTATCACAGAAATACAGCTCAGTGCATTTTCATGCAATGTGGATCCAGTTTAAAACAGCAAACTCAAACAATTAACATTTTTCTCAGTGTTATACTACTAACAATGTGAATAGAATTGTATTTGTAAACACTACTAAGTTGGGGGGCTTTGGTTAATATTTTTGTTTGTTAAATTTAGTAAGTTTAATTCTCCCTGCAACAGAACCAAAGTATTAGAAAACGCTAAGTTACAACAATAAACTGACACCACACAGCAAGCTTTTAACAGTGGCTGATTCTCCATCTTCATTTTTATATTCTTTGCAGTCAGTAAGAGAAGTACACAATGAAATTAAAAACATGTAAGGTAACTCATAAAGCAGACTAAACCACAACAAAACACGGTAGCTTAAAAATAAGATTTTTCTTATACTCATCATTGAAATTGGACTGAGAAATGTTCTGTGGTTGACCACGTAGACTGTACTGCTTCATTTTAAAGTTCTGTTCTTAGTTTTACACCAGAAATTGGCAAAGTCACTGAGCAAATGTTCAGTCCATCATGCATCTCTACAGAAAGTACTTTTGTTCCCCTTAATACACACATATACATACATATATAGGTATGCAGAAATATTCAGTATGGCATTAATCTCTATGGAAAGTATTTTGGTCCCCCTTTATGGGTATAATGCTTCCCTTTTTGTTTCCTCTTCATAGATATGATGCAGTGTATTTCAGGGGAACAAAATATATATATACATTTATATATGTGTATATATACATAGCTCCTGGAAACACACCTTAAAAAATTAGTATAATAGTAGTGGGGTTTTTGTTTGCTCATTTAGTTTTTTTTGTCTGGTTGGGTTTTTTTTTGTTTGTTTGATTTGTTTTTAAGTTTTAAAAAGGAGAGACAGGTCCTTGTTGGCCTTAGTTTTTGTTAAAACCTACTTGCATGGCTGTCAGACAGGAAATATTAAGTACATTGACTGGAGTAGAATTTACTGGACTTACTGGCTCTTGGACTTCTACCTTCACAGAAGATGACTACAATTAAATATTGAAAGAAAAAAACAACGGGGGGACAACAGACAAAGATTCACACAATTTATGCCACTATATATTCCTACCATTCATTTTACAAAATAAACAAATTGCCTTTTATTATAATGGAGGATAAGTGTTTCTATAAATTTAGACTGATTTCTAACTTCATTATATTTGCAAATAAAAATTTGCTAAAAAATGTCAGTTTATAATTTTTTAGACTAAAAATAGGAAAAAGTATAAAAAGCTCTGACTTGTTAAGCTTACACAGATGAAGAAACAGAAACCTTTGGCTGTCCTGCCAAGATCTGCATACGGTTGTACAATTCTCATCTTGATTCTTAAATTCAGAAAATCAGGCAAAGGCACTGAAAATCCTCAGTGAAAATTTTCATTAAGCACTTGTTAAGATACTTCAATGAAGATAAACAGACTTTAGGCACTGAAAGTTCGGGCAGTGAATCTTTTTTTTTTTCTCACCATCCTTTCAGTTATTTTATCTTTCTATATCTAATAATTTGTAACCATTTTACATATATGCTGAAAAAAGTCATTGTTTTACATTCCAAATTTCCTTTCTTTTAATAAAAAAACCCCACAAGTCTTGTAAATGCTGTGTGGTTACTTTTAGAACTAGTTGAACCAATGGTGTAATTTGTTACACCTTTTTCTGATGTATCCTCTTTTTCCATGAACAGGTTCATTCCTAAATAATGTTTCCAGATGTATTATATCAAGACAAAACAAGAAGACTGTCATCCAAAGAACAAAAAAATTGCCACATACCGCAAAATGAGGAAGAAGATCTTCTCTATCACTTTCTGTAAATGCAGAGATTTCTAATGCCCTAGGTCGATGATCCACAACTGCATGCACAGGAACTCCTCTGCCTCTACCCCGGCCTCGTATTCCTCTACCTCTGCTACGTGATGCACCCCGACCTCTTGCATGAACCCCTCTACCACGAACTGAAGAAAGAATCCCTCGTTTGGCAGCCTAAGATGTTTATACATAACATATTGACATATTAAAATTCATAATCTAGATATTTAGACAAAATTAACAAACACATATTTTGATGTTCCCTTCAAAAACATCCCCAAACAAGCCTCAGAAAGATCAGCTTACAGGTCTTAAAATAATAAAAGATGAGTATGTGAATAACATTAAAAAGCTAATACTGTTACTTATTAACAAATGAAAAATAGGATGGAAATAGGGAAGAAGAACCAGTTATTAAAAGCAGAAAGCAAAAGCGCTCTTATCTGCAAGGATAATTCCTCATAGGAGAAAGGAACTGCAGCACAACATTTAAAATTTCATTAACAAATTTTCTTGATGTAGTGACTAACTACTCAATTTGTCTTTTCATCCATCTCTTAATTTGTCTCTCAGTGTCCAGCCAAGACTTTCATGCTGACCAGAACTAACGCAGCACTAGCTTTTGGCCACAGAATCGTGAGGCATGAAACAGAGGCTCTACTGAGCACCTCCAAGGACAAAGTACTCACTAAAAATCTGGCTCTATGTACTCACTAATTTCCATTCCCATAATACCTGTATAGCCTTTGTAAAGAACTGGCATGAACTCTCCAAGAAGAGTCAAAAGGCCACTGACAGTATCTCTCACAGCCATTTAAAAAAAATTTGCAAAAGTTAAAATTAAGTTTCAAAAAAGCACTTTCAAAGATTTAATTACAACATTTATCACAAGAAAAAAAAAATAACTTTTCAAATCCAAATAGATCAAATGTTAAATGAAATCACCAGAACATTTCTGATATATCCTACAGTGTTTACAACTCAAGCACTGATGTGACTACTTAAGTGCATGCCAGTGATATGACCCATGAGGAGATCTATCTGTTATGGCTTTATTAATGAAATTATTCAGGTAATTTTATGACAGTATATGGTTCACTTTTCTTTTCTTTTTTTTTTTTTTTTGGTAAAAATAATATTGTAGGGTTTTTTGTTGTTGTTTTGTTAAAAAAAGAGAAAAAGTTAAATGAATAATCCAGAAAGTTAACGATTATGCTGACTCAACCATCAAAGTGTATACTGTTTGGGTTTTCTCACAATAAAATCAAGGCTTGTTACCTTGGGCTTGGCTTATTAACCAACCTATTTTCAAAGCTGTGTAACAACTCAGTTTTAAAGTAAGATTTTAATGCAACTTAGCCATACTTATGTGCACTGTGTTCATATGTAGTTATACATAAGACATGACCAAACTTCATTAAGACAAGAAGGATTTAAGCGACACAGCAGCCTGCTTAACAGTAAAAAGAGATAAGATTATCATGCAATTAAGTAGATACTACATAAAAATATAAGCAAGATAGTACAATATGACACAGAATAACATGCACAGCATTCAGAATTTCTCAAAATAAGACAGATATGAAGAATCTTGCACAGTCTTCTGAATTTTTTTAAAAGCAAGTACATTACAAAAAAAGTGCGTTTCTATACATTGAACACTTCTTGAAACATTGTATTCGCTTTTGGTAAAACCTCCTCTGGAAATCAATGCTGCAATACTACTACTTTTGGCACTTCAGCCTTTTTGGTTAATCTCACTAAGAGTACACCTAAGAATAAAAGATCAAGCAGTGTGTTCTAACTCTTCTATCAAACATAACAGCACCTACAGGCAACAATTTAAAAATATGCCACAGTCTCAAGAAATTACTACTACCACAAATGTATAAAATATCACATCATCTTAAGAGTTACAGAATTTAAACAGATTAACAATCAAAATCAGAGACAATACTGTTTCTCCACCTCAGTGGAATTTAGAAATTGACTTTTTAAAATATTGCTAAATGCCTCCATGTATATGCACTTCATATTGCACTCTGAAAGAAAATAGTTTATGATACAATACACAAGATAATCAACATATATGAAAACATTTGATTAAAAGTTAATTGCTACAAAAGAGGAGACAAACATACTTCCAGCTGTAGCTCTGTATATTTTCGTCTTAATTCTGTAACTTCCTCCCCAGCTTGCATCTTCTTGTATAAATCCAGTTCAGTATCTAGTAACTCTTTCTGCATCTAAGAAATTGTTATGGTAAATTATTAGTTGCACAGTTCACATTCTCTACTGAGGAAACAATTTTCCGATAAAACCCAAGAATCTATTGCTACACTCCTACCAGGAAGCTATTTCAGAAATACACAGAGACTTAAAGATTCCCTCCAGGGAAGGCAGAAATCTGCTGCAGCACCACTACCTCAAAAATGGATCCATGGAAACTCTAAGGAAAAGGAATTTGAAAACCAGAAGCTGTAGTGGAATTTTAAATTTAACCAAGTTGTGTCTTATTAATTCAGATCACAGTCGCAACTTTGCAGGCATACCACTTACTACACTAGGTTTCCACCTTCATAAACAAACCAAACACAAGCTTAGGAGATTCTTGGCAAGATGAAACTTTCATGTGCAG
This sequence comes from Patagioenas fasciata, assembly GCF_037038585.1. NCBI lineage: Eukaryota > Metazoa > Chordata > Aves > Columbiformes > Columbidae > Patagioenas > Patagioenas fasciata. The sequence continues at coordinate 47,134,017 of NC_092520.1, forward strand.
TAGTATGTTTCTGAGCTTGGTGATGTCAAACCTTTTTGACTAACACACAGCCAAAGCCAATGGGATTTCTCCTGAACTACAGGTACACAAAATAGAAAATGCAAAATTATACTGTAGTGATGATGAGATAAAAAAGGATTCTATGAAAAAATGCAGTACAATTATGAATGAACACAAAAATCTATAATCAATAATGAGAAAAAGCATCTAAGTCTGTCACAATTTCGTAGTGGAAAAAGCACAAGTGGTAGTTCTGTTCAGACCATGGTAGAAAAAACACAGTAACAAGACCTCTGCTAACAAAAGGTTGGTCTCTTATGCACCCAGAGGTGCCTTCCAGCACAAAGTTTAAAAAAATGTTAGAAACTACTAGAAAATCCAAAATAGATATGAAACTGAAAGGTGAATGAACTCAAATTTAGAAATGTTTATTGCAATCACTGAGGTGCAGGTGCTGGTACAGGTGCAGGAAAGCGCTTTATGCGACCATGAAAATTTTATTTGAAGTTATGTTCCAAATTGGATTTTTTTTTTTTAATGTTCCAGTGACATCACAAATGAAGGATAAAATTATAGATTATTGTGAAACAGTTTTATATTTACACCTGTTGATTCAAAATCACAGTATGTAATGTATTCAAAGGCTGGTTGTCAAGTGCTGAAGGTTTTGCAGTTGTGACAGTTGGAAACCAAGTATCACCACTGAACGATAAAGAAGGGGTTTTTTTTATTTGTTTGTTTTCGTGGAAGCTTTAAAAGAAAAAAAGTTGGATTATTCAACTGGCAACTTCAATCTGACCTCCTTTCAGCCCCATTTTCTGATTATCTCCAGCAACCACAGAACAAAATCCATTATCACCAGTGAAATGTTTTCCAAAGCTTTCAAAATTGGAAACACTGTTTCTCTCAAATCCCACTGTGTTGCAACACATCAATGATATGGCAAGACAACCACTTCTGAAATTTAATAATGCCCAGCAGTTAGAACTCACAAAGCAGCCAGTGACACTGGTGTCGTAAAGAAAGTCTCTAAACTTTTGAGGTTTATTTCTAGCGTTCTTAATGAAGACTTCTCTTTTACAGAGCTGTGTCAGGTCTCAAGAAGAAAATACCTCCCCTCCTTCAAGATACACCAAGAGGCAGCAAAGGTTTCTACACTCAGGGAGGAAGCGTATTTTGTAATCTGTATGAACTAGAACAAGACAAAAATAGGTAAAGATAATGGCACAGTCACATGGGCCTCATCTTCAAGTCTGCAGGGTCTTCTCAGCTGCCCAGCCTTTCAAAGCTAAGAAAATGTAGGAGAACCTAGAGCAAAGCCTTTCAGAAAATCGTCAAAATTGTAAACTTTAACTGAAGGATCTGTTAATTTCTCACTTTCACAAAGGTCAGATGGGACTGATTGTTTTCTCTTTTTCGAATACTAACAAAACAGTGCTCACACATAATGCACAATCTGCCTGAGAGGAAAGCTATCAATAAAATCAATGTTTCTACATTTGGAATATTTTGTCCATTATTAAATGGGTTTGCGAAAAATATTTCTTCACTTTTCATATTACAAAGGAAATAGAAAACAGCTCATTTAACTTCATTATAACTGTAATTCCAATTAGCATATTGTCTCACTCTGCTAAGTAAAAAAAACAATCATACAAGGAAGTGGTGAACCAGGTTGCCAAGCAAAGGGTGATCTGGGTGGAAGAGATCTCAAGATCAACAAACCTGGGTTGAAGGGGAACCAACCTCAAGGATACACATACCAATCCACATAAATGAGGGAGGACCTACAGAACAGTATCACAGAGGAAAATCTCCTTTATTTTCTGGGAAATCAGTGCCTCTCTGAAGATCCTGTACACTAATACACACAACATGTGAAAAAAAAAGGAGAGGAATTAGATGTCTGTGTGCAGTTACAGGGCTACAATCTCACTGAGACTACAGCAACACCGCAGGAAAACTCACACTACTGGAATGCTGCAGTGGACAGATATGGCCTCTCAGAGAAGGACAAGCCAGGATGGCAAGGAGCAGGAGCTGTCCTTTATGTGACAGTGCAGTAGGAATGGAGTGCATGGAGCTCTGCCTGGGGATGGATTATGAGCCAGTCGAAAGTTTATGAGTGAGAGTCAAGATGGCAGAGCAACATGGGTGATGCTGCAGTGGGTGTGTACTGCACACTGCCTGACCAGGTAAAACAAGTAGGTGAGGCCTTCTTCAGACGATTGGAAGAAGTCTCCTGTTTGAAGACCCTGGGCCTGGATATCTGCTGGAAAGGTAAGATGGTTTTCAAGAATCACATCCTCCAAGTTCCAGGGCATGCAGGAAATAAAGCAAAAGTGGCAGGAGGCCTGTGTGGATGATCAAGAACCTTCTAACAGAACTTAAATCCAAACACAATGTCTACAAAACATGGAAACAGGTTCAGATCACAGAAGGAATACTGAGAAACTGTCTGAGCATGCAGGCAGTGGTTTGGAAAGCCAAAGTCCACCTAGAATTGGATCTGGCAAGGGAAGGGAGGTGAGGAACAAGAAGAAAGGCCTCTGCAGTTCTATCAGCAGCAAGAAGAATACTAAAATGTGAAAACTGTTGAATGTGAAAAAAGGGGACCTGGCAACAAGGGACACAGAAACAGTTGAGGCACTCAATACCTCCTGTTCTTTAGTCTTTACTGGAAAGACTTGCCTTTGGCAACTCCTGATCCTGAGACCAGTGGAAAAGCCTGGAGCAAGCAAGCCTTACCTTTGTCAGAAGAAAACCACGTTAGAAAACATTTAAACAAATTGGACATACACAGAATACCTGGAACCCAACAGGATGCAACCATAAGTACTTGAGAAAGTTTGCTGATGTCATTGGAAAGGCAATCTCAATTATCTTTGAAAGGTCATGGCTTTTGGGGGAGGTTCCTTGGGACAGGAAAAAAAAGCACACGTCACTCTGATCTTCAAGAAGGGCACGGAAATCTGGGGAACTACATTCTGGTCAGCCTCACCACAATCCCTGGGAGGATGAAGGAGCAAATAATTTTGGAAAACATTTCCCAGCATTCTGAGAACAAGAAGGTGATTCAGGAAAGGAAAAATCATACTTGACCTTAACAGCCATCTATAAGGAGGTGACTGGCTTGGTGGACAAGAACAGAGCAGTGGAAGTTGTTTACTTTGACTTCAGTAAGGCTTTCAACACTGCCACACACAACATCCTCACAGCCAAAGGGGTGAAGTGCTGACTAGGCAGACAGTGAGACTGGCTGAGCTGCTAGGTTCAAAGGTTCTGATCAGTGACAGAAGCCCAGCTGAAGACCAGTCACTAGAGGTGTACCTCAGCAGTCGATACTGTTTAATATCTTCATTAGTGACCTGGATGGTAACACAAAATGTTACCCTCTGTAAGTTTGTGGATAATACAAAATTCGGAGAAGTGGCTGCTACACCAGTTCGTTGTATTTCCATTCAGAAAGATCTTGACATGCTGGAGAAACAGGGCAGGAGGAACCTCCTGCATTTCAGTAAAGGGAAATGCCAAGTCTTACATCTGGGGAAGAATAATCGCAGCCAACAGTACAGGTTGGGGGCTACCCAAATGAAGAGGACCTGGGGTGTCCTGGTAGCAGAGCAGAAGCTGAACATGAGCCAGGAAGGTGTCCTTGTGACAAAGAAGGCTGACAACCTCCTGGGCTGCACTAGGAAGCACACCACCAGCAGGTTGAGGGAGGTGATCCTCTACTCTGCAGTGGTGAGGTCACATACAGAGTGCTGTGTCCAGTTCCAGCCTCCCCAGCACAAGAGAAACACAGTGGATAGAATCCAGTGAAAGGTCACAAAGATCATTAAGGCAGTGGAGCACCTACTATATGAACCGAGGCTGAGTTGGGATGGTTCAACTCCAGGATGAGAAGGTGGGAGGGGGACAGGACCTTATCCATGTGTTTAAATTCCCAGTGGGCATTAGTGAAGAAGACATCCAGACGTCTCTGTAGCAGTGCCTGGTGATGGAACAGGACAATCCCCAGAAATCCATTCCAACCTCAGTCCTTTTGAGCAACTTTGTGTTATCAGACTATTTTCTTGTCCACTCTAAGAACGTACTGGACCACTCTCAGGATAAAAAAACTGTCATTGGTTAAAATGCTGCATTTACTATTTTCTAGTCAAGAATTTAGCGAGTTTTCATGATGCAACTTGCTTATTTATTTTTATGGGTCTGGATTCTTTCCCTTGCATGTGGTGAAACCCACAACCAATCACTATTCTTTGACTGAAACTATTATAAACTATTCTTCCTGTTCAAATTTATTAAGCACAGTACACCACCAGCAGAAGAGTATTTTACAAAAACATGAGGTTTTGTCCAATGCAGCTTGGAGAACATTGACAATTCCTAGTACTTTCATAGTTTAAATTCACTCTACAGGTAGGTAACTTCGTTCAGACCTCTCAGAAACATTTTCTTATCAAACAACATCCACTCTCTTCCAAAAACGTTAAAAAAAAAAAAATTCTCTCATCTCAAAAAAAAAAAAAAAAAAAAAAGGAATTTGATCTTATTATAGCCATGTCTGAATATTTTTTTTTCTTATTACCATTAGTTCCCCCTCTAAAACACAGCAGAGTATTTCACAGAAACTAAATTTGTTTTAAGGAGTATAAAGTGACTTCCAGAAATTATAATTTATGTCCATGTTAAGGATAAAAATTAACTGCTTCAACTTTTTCCTGACTGATGAACAATGTAAGAAGTTACAGTGAGTACACACAGATCATTTCAGTATTTCTTTTTGATATTTCTTTTCAAAACTGTACATCACTGTAACTTACACTGCACTTACTTCAAATGCCTATATTTCTATGTAAAATAAAGCAGTAGAAATGCTCTTTCAAACTGAAAACTAATGATTCATTCAAAGTAAATTTGGGTTGCAATGTTACACCAGGTTTTTAAAAAAACATCCTCAACATTAGAAGACTAAGCATTCTGAAGATTTAATATCTGAATGAAAACAGCATGACAAGTGCAAGACTTTTTGTCTTCTACTGGAAAACACCTGGACAAACATCTACTCTTTTATTAGCATGCACTTCTTGACTTGACAAAGCAAGAAAAGCTTGTAATGTATTTAAGGGAACACATCAATTTCTTAAAAGGCTATTTCTCAAAGTCTCACTTAATTCTTAATTTCCTTGTAACCTGCTTAGGAACACGTACTTCTAGAAAAAGCAAAATATTGCATTTTAAAAATGTAATATAATTGTGTACTTGAGCAGTTAGGAAACTGTTTTTAGCCAAATACTAACCAGAACGACAGCAAAGGAGGGGAACTCCTATCACAGGTAGAACCCAAACATGGGTAGACAGATTAAAGGAAAACTGAGCAGTACAGTCTTTAATCTAAAAGGCTTAATACTGAAATATTTCAGTGACATAAAACCCCCACAGAGTTATGTATCAGTGTTTGACTAGTTTCACAAAGCAGTTTCTTTTGTGTATTAAACCTGACCAGACAATATCTGTGTTGCATAATGATAATCTTTTTGCAGAAGAAATACTATTTTCATTATTTCTATTAAAAAGTTAAGAAAACGATAGACTAAACACAAAAGATCAGATAAGGCAACAGAAGTAATCACAAGATTTGGGGGCTTTTTTGATTTGATAAAATATCTGTGTAATGGTGGATAAACCTTTTAGACAACAGCATGGTTTTAAAATTAATTATGCTCCTTTAAAAAGAGGACAAAACCAATCTCACTTCAAAAACAAAAAGAACTTCAAAATTAAACCAGTATGGTTCTAAAAACTGCTGATGTAGCTGCATATTTTTTTCTGCTGACAAAAGCAGGTAAATTCATTTTATTAAAAAGCTGACCAAAACTTGAGTACCTGAGTCTTAGTTTTCATGCTTTTTAAAGGAGCCCCTCCTCCTGGTGATACACCTTTTAATTCATCCTTTAACTTGGTAATGCTATTAGTCAAAATTTCCAGCGTTTTCATGATTTCCGCTTTGTCTTCTGACTTCATGGTTTTATTCTTCTCCAGCTTTGAAATCAGCATCTATCCAATTAAAAAAAAATAGAATAAATCTTTTTACTTCACAAGTACTATTAAAGATCTGTATTCCAATACTCATTACAACTAATGGAAAAACAGAATATTGTATTCCTTTTACTGTGCTCTTCAAAGTCAACATCTAGGGCTTTTAACAGCTTATATTAAATTAAAATCCTCGAATCTCTAATTCATATGCTACTGAGCATTTGCTATCTCCATTTCATTTGGACAAGTATGCTCAACATACTTAAATTATTTCAAAATTTTTATTCAACTCAAACAACATTTTGGTCTTTTTCTCCTCCTAAGCCTAAGTGCAGTCAAGCACACCTTTCTACAGGAATCTCTCTCGCTCTTGTCAAGTAGAACTCTCAGGTTTCTACTTCTCCCAAAAAACATTTGCATGTGGAACCCAAATTAGGCAATTTTAACTAAAATTGCACAAGCTTGTAGTTTAAGTGAACTAACAAGACAAGTTATATTAAAAGTCTAAACTTAAAACAATGTGATGATACCCTTCTAAGCAAATGCTTATTTTATAGGTCAGTTTTGTAGCTCATGCTTACAAATTCTGAAATATTTTAGAGAACTGACTTGAGATTTTTACAACCAAATGACAAACTTACTTCAATGCTAACATTTTACCTTTTGTGTTTCAATGTGCTTCTCTAAGATTTCTTGCTTCTTTTTTCTCACATCTTGTTGAAGTCGTAATGCTTCCTAGAAGCATAAAAAATTACAGAAAGTTTCTAGATTTTGAAAAAAAAAATGCCAGAAGAAAAATATACATAACTATACAGTAGTAACTTACAATAACAAAGAAAAAATTTGTAACAGAAACTCAAGGTACTAATAGGCAACATTTCAAATTATATTTTGGAAAACAATGTATCAACAAATCAGTGAAGGATTTAATGATCTTTCTTAGTTAGATCTGTGCTGGAAAGAATTCATTATTACTTACGTACAAAGCAACCCTTTACACAACTCCACTGAAGGCTGAAAGGCAATATAATACACTACGACAAGTGGTACAACACACAAGAGTCATATGTGTAAGGACAGTACCTTGAAAGCAACTGTAAATTAAGTCCATCAATTAAAACACATTCACCAGTACAGTTATAAGAAAAAAAAAAAATATTCTATTTTGTAAAATTAAAATATTACCCAAAGAAAACCATCCCTCCTGCATCTGACTACTATAACCTGGAAGTGACAAGTACTACTACTCAAGCTGCTAAACACAGAACCTTGACATTGCAATGGGCAAATCAAAATGAATTGAAACTGATAAATACGTGACACATTGCACTCAAAAGGAGAAGGAGGAGGAGATGCCACAGCTGCTGTGCTCAGCTCCCACTAATGCTCCTTGAGAAAGCAATTGCTTCTTGCTCTCAGACATGGAATGCTTAAGTCTTAGATAGCAAGATACTTGTAGAAAGCAACTGAGAGCTTTGATACCAACATGTTTAACGGGATAAAAGAGGAGAGGAAGAAGGTGATTTTGCACCTCTAGATCACCAATCAACTGGGATCAGACTGCAATTGCATTACCTTATAGAAAGAGTGTAAAGGCAAAACAGATGTAAAAAAGAAAGAGTAATAATGTTTCTGTATGTCTTCCCAAATACTGACAACTTCTGCTGCGTGAAATGTTAGTTTTGCAATACAGTGTGCAATCATTTTTCTGAAGGGAAAGGGAAAAAGAGACAAGTGGAAGAATGCTAAGAAAAACTAGGGAGACAGGAGGAAAGAAGGGAGTGAGTCCCAAAAATCATGTTTTTCCACAAATACTAGTATATTGTAATAGAAACCTCTGAAGAGAGGAAAGAGCACAAGAGCACATGAAAGAAGAGCCAGTCTTCTCTCAAAAAACCCCTACAGCTGTTATGATGAGTCAATAATTTCATTACGAGCTTTTTGCCATTTCACAGGCATCTTAACTTGAAAGGTAAAGGCTCTAATTCTGAAAAACATGTTTTAGGGGACACATATGAAATGAAATCCCAAAATCAGAAGTGATTTCTTTAAAGTCTGGATCAATCCCACAACTGACATGCAGCTACAAACTCCTATTTCAAATTATGTTAGGCACCAGTTACTGAAGTTTACCAATGGGCTAAAATTTTTGTTTAATGGTTTCAATACTTATGTTTGAATCTAACTTAGTACTGAACTCTTAATTTGTGGTTCAAAACCGGTAAGATAAACATTGTCTTATATTTAGTTTTTCTAAATGATAAGAATAAACCTGAAAAAGAAGCTTTAGCAGGCTCTTCGAAAATTCTAAGCAAGCAGAACTATATTTCGGAAACAATAAAATGCAGGGTCATACAGTTCTGAGTTCTCTCAAGTACAGAAATAATTTTGGTCACAAGTACAAAACACAGTGAGAATAAAGGCCAGTTGAATGAAAAAGGTCAGTTCCAGAGAGGCTTAAGAGAGAGGAACAGTGACTACATTACACTTCCTTCTCACTCATAACAGACAATTCGTGCCTCAACATGGAGATCCTGCTTCCAGGTAGAAGTGTTTCGCATTTTGAACTTCCAGAAAGTTTTAAACCTGCTTACACTGCCTGAACATACACTGAAAAAATAAAAAACAATGCTGAATTTTCTGTCTTTGAAACGAATTTTATCTTGTAACTAGTTTCATTTGTGCTCTTGAGATGAATATACCTAGTGCACTATCTCTAGTGGTCACAAGTTCCCAATCTAGGTCCATTTCATAAAGAAGTATATTTAATTTACCTGTTTTTTCTTCTGTGCTTCATTAGAGTCTAGCACGGAAGTGGAAACAACAGGCAAAGATTTCTGTGCTGCCTTCAAAGCAGCAGGGTTGTACACAGTTTTTGTCAAGCCAGTAGAAGTGGATAAAACCTATAGGAGGAAATTGTTTTATTTTTTTTTGCCAGTGAATTTCAATTAAAAAAAAAAAAGTGAGTGCTTAAAAATATATAAGCGTCTTTTCTTTTGTATGTTTTGATAATATGGAATATAAAAAAAATGGTGTAACCATTATATGTGGAGTTGCTGAAGTTAAACAGTTTTTAAAGAGGCAGCTTCATACCAGATATATAAGAATTCTAAACATAAGACTACAAATCCTTTCCATTGAGATTTCATATGTACTTCCAGGTTTCAAATACATAATATGTTATGTATTTGAGCATAATTAAGGAAACAGAAGACTGAGATTTTACCAATAATAACTGAAGATTCTTTTTTCTGTTTTGAAGTTTAAAATACATTTTTCATGGCTGCATGAATTTTCCAAGCAAAAAATGAACATAATTTTAGAGACTAAGGTCCAAAGTAGACAGAATAATTCTTTTTTTATAGGCAGTTTATGCAAAGCAGAGCTTGCACAATCAACAAGAAGCAACTCAAATACAGGGAAGTCTTCAACATCGTATAGCAAAGGAAGAGATTCCTACGCCTCTCTGCTCTCTTTCCTACATTTGGAATGAGGTATGAAAATCTCTCCATGATTTACTGAGAACACAGTTGTCTGCTATACACCCTCTCTAAAGTATACTACGTACATCCCCAGAATACCTGAAGATTTGGACTGTTCTGTTATCACATTCCTTAAAGGACATTTTGGCCATGTTAGTACTGATAAATCCATGGCTAACTGCTGGAGATAGAGGCGTCCACCTTGTTAGCGAATCACAGCAATTATGCAAATGGTATCATTTCCAGGAGTTTAAATATATATATATATATGTGGAAAATTAAAAGCTGCATGCAGAGTCTATTGGTCACCATGCACTCCATAAAATAAGACACAACACCCATCAACAGAAGAAAAGAAAGAGACAGCCAAGAAACATAAGACAGAAAAGATCACGAGATAAGAAGAATTTAAAACAGGAACACTTCATACAAAAGCTTTTCACTTCATTGTGCTATTTATACTATTTCTTCGCACAATATATTGTTTTCTAGAGTAAGCAGCACAAAGAGAACAAAAAAGTAAATCAAAGCATGTTATGGGGTATTATAAAAAGTGATATCAGATGCTCTAAGCAGGCCATTAAAAAGAAGATGAAGTATTTTTAAACTTATTAAAGCACATTAATGTATACACAATCCAATCGTAGTTCCCATTACAAAGCAGCTTCAGGACAGGCTATATCACAAACAGAGGACCAAGACAAAAATATTGACACACTCTTTTTGCCCTGAACTGTCTTCATGGTAGAGTGAACAATGCTTCCTCATCTCTTTAGCATAAGGAGAGATGCCACAGCAGATATACCTGCATCAACTAATACACAAGAGCAAGAAGCAACATGTTAATGTCTTCTAAATCTCTTAATACTATTCAAAGAAGAATACCATGAATCTTTCCAGAAGTTCATAAATTTTAAGTCCCTATACAGATCTTGTAAGGCCTCACAATGACTGTTTCATCTCCTTTTCTTCCTGCTCTTTGGGAAACATAGCTACCTATTTTCTTACTGTAAAGTTCTTGACAAACTGCGATCAGACAGAAGCAAAAAAAATCTAGGACACGACATCTGTTTTTTTGACAGCTGACAATCTTTTAATTTATAATGGTTATAGATTGTTGTCACTGCAAATTAAGCAACGTATTTCCTTGTAAAGGGACAGTAGTAGGTAAAATAGGGCAAATCAAGTTTCAGAACCGTACTAAAAATGCCAAAGGAAACAGTTGCTTCACAACCCATTCACTGAACAGCCCAGCAGCTCATCAAAACCAGTCTGCACTACAAGACAACACAGCAGAAAACCATTTCAGCACAAATTTACTCTTTGCAGAAAAGCACTTCAGAATAACTCAACTCTTGCGGAACAGGAGAAAAAATGAATTTCCATTCAAACTGAAGCAGACTTCCTATTTCTAAACTAAATATAGAGCATGTATCTAAAATGTCATTCTGGAATACACAGTTAAATATTTATCTGCAACTAGTTTAGGGCAACAAGAATGCAACTGATCAAACAAAAAGAATACAGACAAGAAGCCAAAATCAGTCCATTTAGGTGGACTGCTTAGCTTGAAATGCATCAAAGAGACATCTTCTACAACTAAAACTCAATATACAAAGGTAACAATACTTAATGTTGAGTACAGCATAGTATCTTTTGAGAGAATTTTACTTGTTAGATGCCACTAAATGCATTAACTGCCATACTGTAGGGGCAGGGAGTGAAACACGGTGGATACTTCGTTTATTTCAGTCAAGCCAACTCCCAACAGAACAGATACATAATTAAGCAAAGGAATCTTGTTACCAGATAAAACTTGCTGCCTTCCTACCAAAAGTCTTCTCAAATGGATGTTACGAACATCCATAAAGCCTGTCCCTTAAGGTGTTCAGTAGACCTGGAAACATTAATCACAAACTTCGCTGCTAAAGTAAATACATCACCACCTCCATGTTCTGAAAATCGCAACCATGGGCAAAAGGTGTAACTCAAAACCACAATTCAGATGCACCTTTCCCACCTTACTTCTCTCTGTACTTTCTATAAAGATTAATTTCCACTTTTATCTTTTCACAAGTACTGCAAATTGTAAGATCAAATACCGGGGTAAATGTTTATAACATCACGTTTTAAAGGACACAAAATCCCAAAAACATTTTTATAGACAAGCTTTCAATAGATCCATATGTAGTGTCAAAATGCATTTATATTTTAAATTTACTTCTGTATTCTTTTAACAGCTCGGGATCCTGAAACATATGTAGCTAGGAATCTACTATATCAAAACAAAAACCACAGAAAAGCAGCTTCTGTCCTAGAACGTTTTATTCTTCTTATAACCATTTAGCCATCTGCTAAGCTAAGTTTCAATATATTATACTTCATAAAATTAACCTTTAACCAATAACTTTATTCATAGTTATGAAACAAACTTAATATTGACACAAAGGGCTTTATAATAAAAATTCTACTGAAACTAAAAGTGAGAAGAAGAGAATGAGACATACTCTTACCTTTTCAGTTGTTGGAGTAACCGGTTTTGACACAAAACCCAGTCTATCCTTCACAGATAATTTAGTCACATTCTAAGAAAACAAAACAAAATTAAAGTTAAAATATATTTTACCTTTTGAATATTTTACTGTTTCCTCTGTAATCCCAAATGTTAGAAATTTAGAAAAAAACATATTTAACTAATAAAACTGTAGAATTTTAAGCAACAAGAAAAATAATATTAAAGCAGTTGATAAAATGTATTTTAGATATTTGATTTTATAGTTAATATACTTCCATCTAGAAATAGATCAGAGAAAACAAAGCCAAATCTGGAATCAAAGACCATACTGCATATTTTTTGCAAGAAGTCCATGACATGTTAGTTAGCACAGAATTATCTACACAGGCCCTTATAAACACATTTCACTTTTTGTCTTTTATAATCTGGTATTTGCAGGCATCAACCGCAGAAAGTTGTTGTTTGAATTTAAACCACAAATGTTTTCCCAAGTGTGGTGGTCTTTCTTTCTGGAAGTAAAATTAAAGTAGTGGCACAATGCTAATAATGAAATACCTCTAATATAATAAAAATTTAAAGGCTATTTCTAATCAGAGTAACATGCCAACATTCTGTCATTATTCATATTGGTGCTGTAGTTACATTCTTCCTTGTGTTAAGGATGACATACAAATATTGAAAACATTTTGAGATGCTGATCATCGGTCTCTAATGCCTCTACCTGTTTAGCAGATATAATATGAAGAAAAAGAATAGTTTCTATTTCTTCGGATAGAAACCAACTTTGAAAATAGTTTCAGGTTTCAAAATAGAGTCTCCAGGTTTTTTAAAAATTAAGTAAAAATCTATGATACTAAAAATGAAGTACCACCCTTGGGTAAGAAAGCCAAGTATCATTGCGCTGAGGAAAATTAACATGTAAACACCACTCTCAATCAAATTAGATGTACCTATAAGTAGCAGAATATGCACTTGCACAATATGAGTAACTGTAATGCATACATTCAATACACTATGGAACCTATTACAGAAAGAAAAACATGCAACTGATTTTTTTACTATCATACATACCTGAGTGACTTCTGTATTGGCACTCTGTGCTTCTGTAGGTTCAATATTACTTGCAGGTACTGGACCTAACCGCTCCTTGACTGATTGTTTCACTACTGGTAAACTTGGTTGCTGAACTAAGGGTTGTATTACCTGTAACACCACACCCAAAAAAACAACCCACATCATAATATTAACAAAAAGCCACTACATATACATAGTACAATAAATACAAAACAAAATTGCTGCAGTGGCATTTAGATTTACACTTCTTCCTTTCTATCATCCAATAACTTTTTCACCCGATGGTATAAATAAACACTTCATGAGACTTAGGATGTTACACTGATTATTTGTGTAGTGCATACAGTGATAACATCTATTTTGCACTTGCAGCTCACAGAAGTGATCAAACCACCCTGGTCTGTATCTATTAGTCATGCCTCCTTAATTCTGATTTCCACCTTTTAGAATCAAACAAAAAGTAATAAGCAGTCTTCTCATTCCTTTCACAAATCTTTCATCATCAACCATTTAGCTATGTAAAGGTGGAATTACAAACTTGTATCACAAAGACTCTTACATTTCACACCAATGTTACTTTTCATCTCCTATGTGTTAAACTTTGACAAAACAGAAAAAACAAAGGACAATGAGACATGCAATCTTGGGACTGAGGAAACAGAAAACAGAGCAACTAATATTTACCTTGCTTTTTTTTTCTTTGACAAAAACATAAACACTTAGGACCAAAAAAAAAAAAAGTTTCCAAGCAAGCTTCCTGTCATATTTATGGCCCTCAGGAGGTCACCTAACCCATTTCCCCATTCTAGGACAAAGCCAACTATAACTAAGTCATTAACAACAATATCTATCTACCTGGTTCTTACAGACTTCCAATTAAAGAGATCCTATCAGCTCTCCAGGAAAAGTGTTTCAGCACCCTTTGGCATTAGAAAATGTTTCTTAACATTTAACAAATTTCCTGTGCTGCCTTTTAAGCCCAGTACTACTTATTTTATCTACCACAGATGTGGAGAGCACATTATTTCTGCTTCTTGGCACAAGCCTTTTATTTGATGATTTGTTATGGTTGACTCCCACCATCTTTATCAAGTACTTCCCCTGCTTTCAGAATTTCCACAAGCAATCCTGCTGAGGAAATAGCAATGGTTAAGAAATTGTGCACACCAGCTACTACTGAAGTGACAACTTAAACACCAACTAATTTTACACTGAAAAACAATTCAAAAGCCTGCCCTTAGTGCCTGACACATAGAAAATCCAGCTGGAAACCATTATTAATACATGTGAAATTAATTCAGCTGCAGTTAATTAATACACCAGAAATCTTGACAAAAATCCAAATAGAGTATGAGAAGTACTGTAAGAAAAAAGTTCTCATACTACTTGCAGATACCCTACTAAATATTAATGTCAATAAAAAGACAAGTAAACATATTAATGCTTCTGAAAGCCTTATGAATTAACAACACTTGTTTAGTGACTTAGTGACTTTATATTTTGGGACAGAGGAAGATGAAAGCATTGCACTTATTGTTTTAATTTTCTGTTTAAATTTTTCTTGTCACTGTATGCCCACAACAGACTTCAAGTTCCTGACACATGATAAAGGCTGTCAGCTGTGAAGCAGGAACTCTTAATACTATTGCCTGGTATCAAGGGAAATTCACTCTGAAGGTTAATTTGCCAGAGGTGGCATGGTGGGAAGCTAGTAACATCACTAAAAACCTTAAGATTATTTAAAATTCATGTTTTCCAAAATAACAAACATATAGATCAGATATTTGTTTGGAAATACACAATTAATACTCCAAGATGTACCAAGATAAACAGCAAATAAGCCGATGTCAGTAACTATTCAAGCTATCCCTCTGAAGACAGGTGATGACTGTGTTAATTCAAATTACATACTCCACTGCCCTCTTCTGGCTGATCAGAAGTAAATCAAGCTTACAAAATAAAGAGCAGTTTGAGAAGCACTTGTTCACATGAAACATCAGGATATTTATGAATTTGAATCCAAACTCAAATCTAAAGAATGGTAACTGGGGATATAGTGAGATAAGTGTCCTTAAAAGTGCATTTTTTTAGATAAAAAGTAGGACTTCTCTTACAAAAGGAGAGAAAGGAAATTGTTGCCTAATGTGCTCTACAGAAGGATTGCTATAGAAAACTGGGTCACTGATTCCGAATGATGACGACATTTGCCATCTGGAGAAAGAAGGAATTCAAAACTTAGATCGGCAATTGAAATAATCCTCTAACAACTCATTTGTTCTTTATACCAATGTATATAAGTAAATGAACTTCTACAGAGCCTGCCCCAAATCTTCTATGTGTAGAATTTGTTCCATATTGGCAGCAAATCCAACAATGCAAGATACACAAGCATTTAGAGAGACTTGCTACACCGGGAGCTAATTGAAAATACTCTATCCAATAATCTACACAACCTGGGAAAATCCAAGCTTCTCCTTACGTTTGGGTAGTACCATTACACCTGCTAACAAATCTGATTTGGCTTGCCACACATAACCAATCAAAGCTCCACAACAGTAACTGTTGATTTGTATTCTTAAAAAGTTGCCAATGCTACTATCCACATGACAACTACCAATAGGTGCTCCACTGTGCAATTTGATCCAAAAACGCAGAATAGAATATTTCAGCTGGAAGAGACCCACAGTGATGACCTAGTCCAACCGCTTGATCATTTCAAGGCTAGTCAGAACTTAGAACATGTTATTAAAGGTTTTATCCAAATGCCTGTTAAACACTGACAGCCCTGGGGCATCGATAACCCCTCTAGAAAGCCTATTCCAGTGTCTGACCACCCTCTCTGTAAAGAAATGGTTTCCAATATCAGGTTTGAACCTCCCCTAACGCAGCTTTGAACCATTTCCACATGTTCTGTCACTGGATACAAGAGAGATAAGCTCCTCCCTCTCCACTTAAAATGTAAAATGTCCCTGATCCATTTCAACTAAATTAGTGTCTCTAATGCAGCTCTTCTCTTACACTGTTGCATGCATGTGTTCTCTCTCTACATAAATGTGTATATAGATCTGTATATACATATAAGTACCTTTGTGTAAAACTAATTCTACTTCTCCTATCTAAAACAGTATGCGTACTCAAGAGGAAAGGAAAAAAGAAAAGACTAGAAAAACAGCACCTTTTGGAAGAGATTATCTTCCAAGAAAATAAATATAACTCTGCTGTCTTTACTGTGCCCACCAGAAGAAAAAAAAAGGTCTATACTAGTCAAAGCAAAATATATGTTATTCAGCAGACAGTAGCATCAAATCTTGCTTCACATGAGATGACAACAGAGTCGAATTCTTCATAAGTCACAGACAGGTTTTCTTTAAATACCTTCAGTATTATCTTGCTAATAGACTCCTGAACCTTCTATCTGAGGTCAAAGAATCTAGAATTAAAGAGTAACTTTTGCAAAACAATTACACGAAGTCTTCATTATTTCAAAAGGACTTAGTTTACTTCCTCTACATATTTAAAAAAAATGTTTCAAAATATTTTATTTTACATAAAATTCTACATAGAATAGACTTAGACCCTTTACCTTCTGTGTAGTAGTCTGGATTTGTGGTGTACTGCCTTCTCGATGCCAATAAACTTTAATAAAACGATTATTTAGTACTGCTTCTGTACTAGATATAGCTTTCTTTGCTTCCTCGTGTGTGGCAAACTGAATAAGGGCACCTTCTGGATCACCTTGATATGCAACCTGAGATTGAAAACAGAAGAACAAAATCTACTGCATGTAGGTTTTTCATTTGTGTTTCTATTATCATAAAATCACTAGTTTCAGGGCTCAGAAGCTTACAATTTAAACCCAATACGGGTCAGCAGATAAGTACTTGCCCTTCATGATTCTGTTTGAAAAGCATGTTGTCAAGATGCAACTTTGAGATTAAGCTAATAAACTTAAAGAATAGTTAAAAAACCCAAAACAAACTGAAGTAAAACACCTAAACAGTATTTCTAAGCGCAAACATGACAAGAGGAAGCATCATTACAAAAAATACAGGGGTCAGTTAATAAATGTCCTAGCTAGTGTCAGAGCTATGTAACAAAGTCCATTTTGGTTTCATTTGAGCATTTACATAATATTTTAGACACTTCCAAAGGACAAAATTATACTTTTTGGACAAAGAGCACAGCCTCTCTATGCATACTCACACACAATTTTACTTGCCTTACTGAATCATACTGCCTGCTCATAGACCCATATTCTTAGATAAACTACGTAAAGGCTTTAGAAATATTTAAGAGCAATTATTTAAACTCCCTCAGTGTTCTGACAGGCACAGGAGGTTTAATTCGTACTTTATCATCACGGACAAAAATATTCTATTACATCTCTTTGTTAAACCTCACCATGCAAACAAGAAAGCGGTCCATGAAAACACTGGCTACCTTCTGAAACTTCTCGACAGTGAAACATGATGAGAGATCAGATTAGAGTAGCTTAGCGACTGGATATGAAATACTGACATTACACATACATCCTGTAATATCTAACATCAACACAAGTTAGGCCTCAGCTCTTTGCATCTCTTTTGTATGTTTCCCTAATCATTTTCTTATTTTTGTTTATAAATGTGGGTCACTGGGATACACCACAAAATAACTACAAGGGATAAACCCTCACTGCTATGGCACTAGAAAGTAACTATATCACAAGGACTGCTTTCTGGGTGAGAAATACAGGTCTTCTGCACTCCCAATTTATCTCAAAAAAAAAAGAGGGTTTATGATATCAGATCCAAACTTGAGAAAAGGGGTGGAGGAAAAACACTTCCAATCAATTTTCAGTGTTTCAAACAACGTATCTTAAAAGTCTTATCTGTAAGGAAACTTTTGTTCAAAAGTTAAAAAGACTAGAACATTTCATTTCTGCTTCTTCAACGACAATTCTGTTAAAAAACAATGAAATCTTGTTTAAGAAACAAGTT
Source organism: Patagioenas fasciata (assembly GCF_037038585.1). Taxonomy (NCBI): domain Eukaryota; kingdom Metazoa; phylum Chordata; class Aves; order Columbiformes; family Columbidae; genus Patagioenas; species Patagioenas fasciata. The sequence continues at coordinate 47,152,109 of NC_092520.1, forward strand.
AGGAAAATAATAAGAACACCTTCAGGGAAACAGCTATAAAACATTTGGCATTCTCCTTTTAGCAGCTACCTCTTTGTTGACTCTTACCTGCAAGTTGACTAAGTTTCCGAACTTACTGAAGTGCTCGTTAAGTTTGCTGATATTATTAAGTTCTGGGGGAACTTTCCTCAATTCAAGTTTTGTATTTTCATTTCCAAACTGCACCTTCTTCTGGAAACCTGGACTATTTGTTCTGTTAAAATTTTGCCTGCAACAAATAAAAATCAAGCCAGAAATCCATAGCAAGCTAGAAAACACCATGTTAAATTATATATGTTTGCATAGGAGCATCTGCGACACAGAGAGAAAGATCTGTAGACTTAAAAAAAATGTAAATTTAGAGAAGCGTAGAAGAGTACTGGTCAAAGGTCCATATACCTGCAGTTTTCCCCACCAATACTCCCAAGCATATAAATCCACTAGATAATTCACAATAAGATGCTTGTGTTGGTAAGCCCTGACTTCTACATTGCTTCTCTCCAAAAACTATTCCTCCGCTATTCCACGGAATCTCCCCACTAACGTCTGCAATAACTCTTACTCCTCAGTCCCAGTAATCTCTTAAAATTCCTTCCAACGTTTTGTCACCCCCGGTATACCTGGACGCTAAGCACTGCACCCTATATTTTCTGTCAGTAACATACCTGACAACTCAATTTAAAATAGCAATAATACAATTCACATTTCAAAACTGAAATCAGTCAGCCCTAACAACAATCACACTGCAGCTTCTCTGTTTTTTACAACATTACAGCTTTCAAGGACAAGATCTTGGTATCACTCAAAGCAACTTCAGTTACCTCTATACTGCCTTTGAGAGAAGACAGTCAAATACAGACCACACTATGGTGTGATTTACTTTAGTACAGTTAGCTTATTCACAGTTTAACTCGCTTGTAATTTATATAGATTTATATATGCTTCAGATTACACAAAAGAGCTCCACAGAATTCCAACTATTAAGTCAATCTCGTGTTAATGAGCACTCACTTGTCAAACCAAGTCTTCTTTGTAGGAACTCCACCATCCCCTGCACCAATTGTTCTTTTCCTGGATTCAGCATCTACCACTATTCTCATACTACTTTTATTGGGAGGTTTTTCTGTAAACAGACAAAAAGATTTTACAATATTTTTGTATTTTCTATGTATTTGATTGTAAAAAGGTACTCTCAATTTGCATTGGAAAGCACAACTGTTTATTTTAAATGACTATGATCCTTGCTCAAACTGGATCAATTCCTGGTCACAAACTTTTCTTATCTACCAACAGATGCTGCGACAGATCAAAATAGATAATAGGGTTTTTTTGTCACAGTAACGTCATACAAAAGGAAAAGGAAAGAGGTGTGACAGAAGGCATCTACCTCAAGATGACTCCATTCACTGATTCACCATGTCCCATACAACGCTTGGAAACACACAACATTTCTGCTCACACCTCCATTCTACTATTAGATGGCATACACAAAAATGCTCATGATAGGAAATGTACAGTACTCCAGATCACTAACACCTAGGAGACAAGATTTAGGGATCGGGTAGGAGAGGACTGGCTCTTGCTGAAGAATAGGAATCATAAAGAGGGACTGCTCACTGAAAATACACCAACAGAAACACAGTAAACCTACATTAAAAAAAAAAAGTGCAAAGTGACCAGTTACCACAGTCAAGTATTAACCGTGCAATACTCTAGTAAGAAATTTCATTTTACCTGTAAAAACACACACAAAACAACTATGAGCGTAATTCCTTATTCAATTGAACTTGTCTTAGTTCCAGAAGACTTTAAAAAATACAGTGTTTTCAGTATTACATTCTCTGAAAACTGCCTCAATCTGCATTAACGTAAGAAAACAAGATGAACTAAATAAGTATAGCTTTGAGAGTGTACCTCTGGGTGGTAGATCCATATCACCCGACGTGAGTCCTATCAAATTTGGTCTTTGGGCATGTACTCTATGTCTATACATAGGTCTTGATGTATTTGTTATACTTGGAGCTTCTGGATTATAGCCATCTGTGTCATACGTTTCTGGTAACAAAGAAATTGTCTAATTAAAATAAATTGCAGTTAAAACCCCTAAGGTTTCAAATATAACGTTCCATTTAATTGCAAGATATAGTTACAATGGAAGAGTTCTATAACCACTATCCTAAAAAATGCTCATTACAAGTTTCCTGCTTAAACACAGTGAAAATATTATTCCATTGTCAAGTTTTACATTTTACACACAAAGTTTACTTCTGTCCTGAACTAAGTTAGAAAAAAAGAGTGTTAAATTATTGTCACAGTCTAAATAATATAAACTTTTTCCCCCAAAATATAAAATTATAATCTCTAAAAACTACAGTATAATATGAATCAATGTTATTCTATTTAGCAAACCTTGTGGGCAAAGCCTCAGTACTACACCTGCTGTAAAAAGAGAGGGTGGAGCAGGAGGCGGCTGGTGATGAATACCCGTTGTAACAACAGCGGGAACTGAGCTAGTTGCTGAGTTTGGGGGAGCATCCATGCCAGCAGGCTGCAATGGGGGAAGTGGAGGTGGTGGTCCTGTCAAAAACAAAGGAAATCATGGCACTCATTTATTATCCACTAGACTTACATTACACTCAACTTACAAGGAATGTGACCTGAAATGTTTTTAAGTCCATTTTAAAAAAAAGAGGTGAGAGGGCATGTACACAATGCTGTATCATTCATTCATATGAAAACATCCCTACCAGCAAACGACCGAGAACTTAGATTACAGAGAAAAGCATTCAAATAGTTTAACACTTTTCCAAACACTTCCTTTCTATAAGCAAAATTTAACTGCTAAGCCAGTATTCATCTTGACCACCAGAAGATCTTTGAGGGAGTTTTATAGAGCTTTAAAGAAACAAATTCTATTTTTAAGAGCATATAACACAAATATGTTATGATGACAGTAACTAACTTTTTTGAAATTATTTTTCCAAACACCCCCGAAGATATCTATAACTCCGGTAGAAAGTCAAAGAGATCGTTCTTAAAGGTGAGGGGTTTTTTGTTTGGTTGTTTTGACTTTTTTTTACAACAGGTAACATGACACTTGCAGAGTGGAGCAGCCAAGACTGACCTTCAGTTTAACCATTGGCAAAACCACTTTTTGAAAAAGATACAAAGTCACATATTTGGACCTTCCACACAGAGCTGGAAACAGCAGGTGAGGCAGAACTGATCATCCCAGCAGTACAGTTACTCTCTCTAATAAGTGAAATACGTAAGTTCAGCTCGTACTTAAATAGACTATCAATGGGAAATGAACACAGTTTAAGAAACTTTCAAGAAACATCAAATATAAATTGTTTTTTAATGTTACCAAGTGGGATATCTAACTTAATTAAAAAAAAAAAGAGAGCAAGGAATAATGACATAAAAAAGTTTTAAACTATTTTTAACATAAAAATGTTTATAACAGTTTTTAAACCACACAAGAGAATTGAATACTAAGCTGCTGTTTTAGGAATGACAGCCAGGCACACAAGTCTTCATGTAAGTTTTAGTACATGAGCCAAAGTAATTTTCAATGAAAGAGCAAAAAAACGGGAGAATTTTCTTAGTTACGGGTTTAGTTTCAAAATCAATTGCAAATGACATATTTTCAGGCATAAATTTGACGGGGTCATGAATTCTTCAGCATTACAAATGAAAAGCCAAATATCTGTGGTTTCCAGGATCCTCCATTATTCTCTAACAGTAGTCAGTTTCATAGCATTATAGGATCATTTAGATGAGAAAAGACCTGTAAGACCATAAAGTTAAACCGTTAACCTAACACTGCCAAGTCCACCACTAAACCATGTCCCTAAGTGCCACATCTACATGTCTTTTAAACACCTCAAGCAATGGTGACTCAACCACTTCCCTGGGCAGCCTGTTCCAATGCTTCACAAGCCTTTCTGTGAAGACATTTTTAAACCAATAAACAATCTCAGCCTCCCCTGGTGTAACTTAAGGCCATTTCCTCTTGTCCTATTGCTTGTTACTTGGGAGAAAAGACCAACACCCTCCATGCTACAACCTCCTTTCAGGTAGCTGTAGAGAGTTGTAAGGTCTCCCTTCAGCCTCTTTTTCTCCAGGATAAACAGCTGCAGTTCCTTCAACCACTCCTCATCAGACTTGTCCTCCAAACTGTTCACCAGCTTCATTGCCCTTCTCTGAACTTGCTCCAGCACCTCAACGCCTTTCCTGTAGTGAGGGGCCCAAAACTGAACACAAGATTTGAACACAGGTGCAGCCCCACCAGTGCCAAGTACGGGGGGACAATCACTTCCCTAGTCCTGCTGGGCACACTATTCCTGATACAAGCCAGGACGCTGTTGGCCTTCTTGGCCACCTGGGCACACTGCTGGCTCACGTTCAGGCGGCTGTCGACCAACACCCCCAGGTCCTTTTCCACCAGGCAGCTTTCCAGCCACTCTTCCCCAAGGCTGTAGTGCTGCCAGGGGTTGTTGTGACCCAAGTGCAGGACCCTGGTCTCATGCAATTTGCCTTAGCCCATCCAGATCCCTCTGTAGAGTCTTCTTACCCTCCAGAAGGTCAACACTCTTGCCCAATTTGGTGTTGTCTGCAAACTTACTGAGGGTACACTCAATCCCCTCATCCAGATCATTGATAAAGAGATTAAACAGAACTGGACACAATACTGAGCCCTGAGGAATACTGTTTGTGACTGGTCACCAACTGGCTTTTACTCCATTCACCGCAACCCTTTGCGCCCAGCCATCCAGCCAGTTTTTTTACACAGTGTAGAATATACAAGTCCAAGCCATGAGCAGCCAGCTTCTACACGATAATGTTGTGGGAAACAGTGCCAAAGATTTTACTAAAGTCTAGGAAGACAACATCCACAGCCTTTCCCTCTGACACTAAGAAGTTCAGACAACTCCTATAAAACTCCAGGAACTGAGTTTTGCCATGCCATGCTTTTGCTTAAACACAACTAAAATATTATCTCATATTCAAGATTGACATTTAATATACAAATTTTACAACAATCAACTATGCAACAATTACTATTAAAAAATATTTTGGGGTAAGCTATGCCATAGTAGAAGACAGTAAAACTTCCTAAAATATAGCTGGCATTCTTAAAACAGCTTTGTGCCATGCATGCAACTCAAGTAACATCCAGGCTTTTCTACTAAAAAAATAGGTTTTAATTACCTGTTACAGGTGGAAGGCTAGGTGGCAAGGGGCCTGGTGGTGGCACTGGAGGTCTAAGGTTAACAGGAGGAGGACTCAGAATGGGTGGCGGAGGAGGAAGTCCAGGAGGAGGTGGTCCTTCGACAACAGGAGGTTGTGCTGGGAAAGGGAGAATGCCAGGAAGATTCACATCTTCTACCACTACTGGATCACTTCCATGATCAAAAGGGCACATGTCTCCTCTCATACAAAAACCCTTTTCTGAAACAGCAAAACCAAAAAGAATTGTTGTCAGTATTCAACAGCTGTAGTTTGATTCAGAGTAAATTAGAGATTATCTATGTGTAATGCAACAGTTCATACATTAGAAGCTTCTCATACCAACAAAAATTTATATTAGCACATTAAATTGACGATTTATTTTAACGGTCAGCACACAGGAAGACTGCAGCTACATTCTAGCAGAATAAATATAGGACTCAGATTTTCTTGAAGAATTAATTCTGCACTGAATTGTAACAAAATGTGAAAGCAAAGAATGAAATCTGGGTGTTATCACATCAAAAAAACCACAGTGCTTCGAAGTAAAAAGTGCAGATATTGGGACTGAGAAACCCCTATTAAAGTTAGAAGTTAATATTATAAAATTCTAACATGAGAATATTCATTCCACTTTTTTCTCCTCTGCAATTATTTCAGGAAGATTTAGAATATTTTGTCATAGTATGTGATTATGTAAGAGCAAAATTTTTCGTTGTTTACCTATATATGTATTGTATATGTGTCTATATGCATACATATGTAAATATTAATTATGTACAGATACATAAAAATAAATACGCATTCACTTAGTCCACAAGCAAGTAAAACACTGGAGCGAGCGCAGAGGAGGGCCATGAAAATGATCAGAGGGATGGAACACCTGCCCTGTGAGGAAAGGGTTGGGGTTGTTCAGCCTGGAGAAGGTTCTGGGGAGACGTTATTGGGCCTTTCAGTACCTACCAGGAGGTTGTAAGAAAGATGGAAACAGACTTTTCAGTAGGGTCTGTAGCAATAGCACATGGGTAACAGTTTTAAACTAAAGCAGAATCAATTTAAGCTAGATATAAAAACAAGTTTTTTTACTATGGGGTTGCCCAGAGAGGTGGTAGATGCCTCCATCCCTGGAGACATTCCAGGTCAGGTTGGACAGGGCTCTGAGCAACGTGATCTAGTTGAAGATGTCCCTGCTCATTGCAGGAGGTTGTACAAGACAACCTTTAAAGGTGCCTTCCAATACCAACCATTCTACAATTAACTGTTTAGGAACAGCCCCCACAAACAAAAAAATATATAGTACAATATGGGGGTAAAAGTTCAAAATATCTTCTGGTAAAAGAGGAAGAAAGCCAAGTGTCTCCTTCCTCAAAACCTGATGCTGAAAAGTAGTCTGCATTACCTCACCTTCAGGAAGAGTTACAGAACATACTAAATTGAAATGTTAAGGAAAACCACAAGTTCTGCAGAGAGTCAAATAGAAAATGTGAAAGTACAGTGAAGAAGAGCACCCTGTTGGAACCAGCTAGCCACTGAAGAGAGATGTGAGATTACAGCGACACAAACAGCCAGGAGAAAAGCAAGCGGAAAAGACATCCTACGGAAAGATTTCAGTAACAGAAACATAAGGAAAGAAAACCAAACACCACAACAGTAAAACTATATCACTGTTTTCCAACATTACCATTTGCTTCATACTCAGAAATTTGAAATAATAAGCTGTTACAGATGACAGACTGTTAAAAGATACAAAGTTTCAGTGCCATGTCTGGAGATACTTTTTCAAAAGCGTATTAGCCTGCACATGTTGTTCCTTTCTAAAAAAACTGTAGAGCTGGGAGACCATGACACAACATTCTGCATCTCAGCTTGCATTAGAAGAAAACATCAAAATGAAACCACACTTTCACAACTCTACTCACTTCACAGTACTATGACATACATTGGGAAAGCTATTCTCCACTAGCACAACTCTGCCAACACTTGAGAGCTCAGCCTCTCATTTTATTAAAACAAAACAAAACAGCACATTATTATTCTAATCAGATTTCTGAATGTAAACTGGTCTAGATCTTAAACTCATCATTGTGAGATACAACAACAACAAAAAAAAACCCTTAGGAAAAACTTTAGGGGGAAATTTAAACTCTTGAGCTAACAGGTCAAATGGCTTGAATTTAGGTAAGTCACTGCCAACTGACACAGCATCTTGCATGGATTTTGGCACAAGACATGCAAAATGATAGCTTAAGACACAGATATGCAAAAAAACCCAATCAATTTCAAGAAACACCTACGTGGAAAAAATTGGTTAACATGAGCCTGGGAAGTTGCAGGTCTAGATGTTCCTAGTTAAAAATTACCTCTTAAGATTGGATGGAATAAAAAAATGATGAGGTCAGTAAGGTGCTAATCATGGTCAAAACTCTGAAATACAGCATTTGGCTTGAACGTAAGACAGAAAAACTGGGTAAAACTGGATTTTTTAGAATAATTTTTAATATACATTATGTTTCATCTATATAAAATAATTCTAGTAACTGAAATACCAATAAAAACACTAATAAAGCAAGCTGTCTACCAGCTAAATTAATAAAAAGTGAGATAACATTTGCATTCAAGAATCGTGTAACAAAAAAAAAAAAAGTACTAGAGGAGATTAAGAAAAGAAAGGTCTTTTCAGAAAGGGACCAAACAGAGTTGCAGGAAGCAATTGAAAAAAATACAGACTTACCATCATAATCTCTACAGCGTTTCTTTGGCAGCGGAGGTCTTCCATAGGAGTTGTGGTCCAGCTGCTCTTCATGGAACTCTGACCAGCTTTCAGTAGTGTTATTTCCATGATGAGCAGGAGCAATAACAGTAATAGTGCTGCTCAGTGTAGGGACAGGGTAGTGGCCAGATGAAATACTTGTCACAGAAGAAACTGGAGTATAATTGTTCTCTAATGGATCTGCTCTATCCATATCGTATTTTGGCTTTACCAGATCCCTATCTGTAAAAAAAAAAAAAAAAAACAAAACACAACCAAAAAAACATAGTTACACATAGCTCCTTCTGTATATTTTCTTCAGAAACAGCCACTAAGCTATATAAGTATCTTTATTCCACACCCGTTCAACTCAAAATATAAAAGTGATAATTGAAACATTCTACAGGTTGCCCAAAGAGCCTGTAGAGTCACCACCCTCAGAGTTATTTATAACCCAACTGGACAGGGTCCTAAGCAACTTCTTCCAGTTTACAGGCTTTGAGAAGGGGTGTTGGAAGGTATCACCTTCAGAGGTGTCTTCCAACCTCAACTATTCCAGGATTCTTCATTCCAAAGGTTTAATCAGAAAAATAATCACCTTAAATTACACAGTCAGCTGCTGGGCCATTTTATTAACAGCTATACCCACAATACAGCAGAAACCCTGTTCAACTTCAAGCAGAGTACATCTTCTGTAGTGCTACGTTTATTCTAAGAACTTCAGATAGAAAATTATTCTCAATATAGAAAAGCAATAGGCAAGAAAAAGATAGCCGCCACTTGAAAATATTACAAAAGTTACACATCTTTCATGCTTCAAGACACTGTAACTGTTATATCTTCAAGTTGCTTATCTCCATTTTACCTGCTTTGACGTGACTGGAGAGACCAGATATAGCAGTGACATGACCTTTTATTCTGAATACATACAAGCTGTTACATTAATTTTCTAGTATTACCATCAAATAAACAGTAAGTATCCAGATTAAGACAGAAGAATTCCCTCATGAAATAGATCAGTAGACTTAAACAACCCCTCATTGAAGGAACATTAATAAAAATGTCTTAAAGATAGTATGTAATTGTGCGCAAACCATAATTTTCTTAATGTGCTTAGAAAAAGAAACAAAGCTTTCACTATATTGTCTATATTACCATTGCAGTTTATGTAAAATAATCCTTGAATTAAGATTTAATCACGTAATATTTTAGTTAAACAGTCATATGCTAATTAACTTCCTCGTTCATAAGTTGTTCGGAAAATATCTGCTTGACTATTCTCAGAAACTCCACATTCCTACTTTAAAGGCTGATTTAGAAAGGTCCACTCTACAGAAAGAATACAACACACAGGAGACTTAAATCAGACTAATTTTTTACCTCTACTTTGTCTAAAACACAGTAAAGAGATTATAAAATTACTCTCAATGCTCTTTGTCAATTTATCAATAACAACTACTGGGGGAAAAAAACCACTCTCTTCAGCTGAAAATCCAGCTCTGTTTTTAAAGCTTAATTTAAAAAACTACTGTACTGAAGCCTTAGGTCCTACAGATACATTTGCAAATGCAAACATTTACTGTAATAATGTCAGTCCTTGCCTATGACACCAAGGAGTGGGTAATAATTTCTGTATCTTCCCAAACAAAACTCTGAGTTTCCTAAACCTTAATGAAATGCCCTTAACTTGGATTTTTCTGCCTCTCTTACAACATTGCTTAGAAGTGGCCAACACAGTCAAAGGTATTAAAGAAGAGCGGAGGGAAAGAGCGGAAAACAAACACTGAAACATGATCACAAAAGCCTTATTTCCACAGAAAACCAAACCAAATTTTGACAAAGATACAAGAACAATAGAGGAAATTTTGGTACAACTTGAACACAGTGTTTAAGCTTAGTGTCTAAATTTTGTAGGCAACATTCACCGTGTTTCAGAGACCAACTGTTGGTACCTCTGCTTCGTGTTCTGCTCCGGCTTCTGCTCCGGTCTCGATCCCGATCCCGCAATCTTTCTTTGCTCCAACTTCTACTTCGACTCCTGCTGTAGCTCCGACTCCTCCCCCTTCTTCTGTTGTATCGATCCCTGTAGGAATCTCTTCTGGGAGGATTTCGGTCATAATCTCTCTTTCGAGAACGTTCATCTTTTTTCCTTTCATCACGGCTTCTAAACATGTAATGTTGTAGGTCAATTACAAGAATTTTTAAGTCTCACTGCAAAAACTTAGCTACCTTTAAAAATTTAAAGTAATAGCAATAGAAAACTAGAGAAAAACTATAGATGAAATCTAACTATACCACTTCCTTTCTTCTTTGAAGATTTTTTTAAATCATTTTATTTTGTTTATTCATTCTACTTTTACCATCCCTAGGATTTTAAAATGTGTGTAAAACACTTTTTCTGCACAATAGTGCACCTTCCCCACATTGGAAACAGTAAAAAGGTTTCTAAATTAAAATTATCACAATCCAATCTCAATAATGAACAGAATAATTGCAACATAACAAATTTTAATGTAACAAAAATGCATCATAAAACTCAAAAGTCATAGTTATACACAACTTAGAGACTGTTTACACTGCCACTTATATATTCACGATTTAACCACACATATATAGAAGTCTTATTTTTAGGCTTATTAGGTGACCATACAGAAAGGAAATAATTTAGTAACACTATAAAAATCCAAATCCATCTAATTACTGATACAGTACAAAAGGTGAAACAGAAGTCATTACCTGGTATCTCTGTAGCGAGAACTTGACTGAGGAGGACTGTGATTTAATCTTCTAGAAAACTTTTTCTCTCGTTCTTCCTCTTTAACTATCTGAATTTATAGTATATACATTAGATCAAAACGTGAGTGCACTATTAAAGACTTCTGCACCATCAAATAACAACAAAAACTTCAAAATGCTGAGCCAAGTCAGCAATAACACTGAACTGAAACAATGTTTTTGTATCTAATACAATTAAAGAATCTTCATAACATTAGATTTCTATTTCTAGGAATATTCAAAGCACAAGGTGGGAGAAAATAAAGCAGCATAAGCAATCCTTATTGTGCTGCACTGAAAATACATCTGCTTTTGCTACAGGTGGACAAAAATCCATACTAAGATGGAAGGACAGATCTGGCGAGACATGAATGTTCAACAATTCACACAGTAAGGTCTCTTCTTCATCAGCAGGTTAGCTGATTCAGATCACAGTTAAACATCTACATGCTGCCAAACCCTGGCTGTTGTTGAAAAGGACAAACCTACTCTTCTGGCTCAAAGAACAACATAAACACTTGTTTTATAATAAGAATGCTATTTAGATCAAGCAGCTGGAGGAATGAGGACTGCCATTTGGAACAGCATCCTGGATTTATGCTGAATTAAAGGGCAGCATAACTGCAACAGCAATCCTGAGCAAAGAACTAATGTAGGTTGTACTGCAACGCCTACACTACTCAGTAACATTATTTACATTTCCCTAGTCAGAACCACTTTGGTTTACCTTTGAAGCACCCACTTATGATGTGAAAAATTGTGCAGCAGTACTTCAACATATTAGGCACAAATCTTCTGATGTATTTTAATGCTGTAGTATAAGCTTGGGAACTTTTATAAATAAATAATAAGCACAAAGAAAGTGAACCACATCAGCAAACTACACAGAAGAAGAAAAAATACATAGATTTAAAATAAAATCAGTGCCTACCTCTTCTTTTTTTGTCTCTTTTTCTTGGTGCTGAAAAAATTCTACTTTCAGGCTTCCTGATGATGGCTGTTCTGGTGGAGGTAGATAGCTTTTTGTATTCACAGCATCAAACAGTTTTTCCACGAATATTTGAGTTTCTAAAAGTAAAGAGTGTACAAATATCCATTATTCAAAATTTCAGTTAACATTTGCTTTAAAAATAAATATTTTTTCAAATAAACGTTTACCAAAAAGTTAAAACAACGAAGAGTATTATTTTTAAATACTCAGCTGATAATTTTATATTTAAAAAGGATATTTACAGGGTCAAGACACATGTCAACAATGACAATGTTTCACAAAGGTTAAAATCCTTGAATTATTTGATGGCTCTCTATAAAATATCTGGAAAAATATTTCTGCAATATATACAGTGCTCCAACACTTCTAATTCTGGCAATAACTCTTAACATTCATAATTCTCTCCAAGGAATATAAACAGACACAAAACATATATGCATATTGTCCTATGTATGTTTTTTAAAACAAATTACTTCATTAAAATTGAATTACATATTTCAAAGTAACAAAGCTAATAAAGAGATAAGCACACAATTCTATGGTAAAAGATTATTTGAATGAATTAAACAAGACAGAATTTTTACTCAAGCTTAACTGTTATGACAAAGACCATACCTTTCTGAAGAAATACATCCAGCTGATCAACACACAATGCCTTCAGTTCCTTTTCACTTTTATCCTTCTTTACCAAAGCCAGAACATACTTAGCTAGGGCAGATGGATCTGCATCACATCTGCAAATACATCAATTAAAAAAAAGCAGCAATTACATTACAGAAGTTAATGTCTTAAACTGGTATGGCCAATACATATAGAGAACGAAAACATTTCTTATCAAAGTAATTGAAAAACACTCAAAGTTGTTTGTTGTGTTTTTTTTTTTTAAATATGGAGTCCAGATACATAAGATCACTAAGCATCACCTTTCTTTTCTAGAGAAGCAGAATATTTCCAAACAATATTCCACAGAGCACCTCGTAGCAAACTTCAAGAATGAAACAGCTCCACTGCCTAATAGTCTTAAAAACAATTACAAACATAACAGATACTTCCACAATTTCTCAATTTTTAAATCAGTAATTATAAGCATAACACTAAGTGACTGCTAGTGGGGAAAAGTCAGTCTACCTAAATACAAATGAATACAATGACACTGCAGAAGTGATCTACACTATAAAAAAATTCAGACTCTCAGAGACTCTTTCGCTTAAATGTGTTTTTAAAGAATCTTATTACTACCTACATATGAACACCACAAAAAGCAGATTAACTGAAAAATCTTAATTTCAAAAGTCTAAGGAAAGTGTTCACACAATATTATCATGGACATTTCTGTAAGAGGTACACAGACAATAAAGTGAAATTTAGGGGATCATTATCTATTTTCAACATCTAAATTCAATCAATTTTAGTATGGAACACTTCAGGGCAGAAACCTATGGTCTCATGCACATCAACAAAGAACTTGGAACAGAGTAAGCTGTATATCCACATTAAGTAGAACATTATTTAACTGATATAGCTTTTTAAGTTTCATGAATAGTAATGGACAATGAACTTTGTAGTGATCTTGAAAAGCAAAACCTGCCAAAGCAAGTGAGAACACTGCAGAAAACCATTTCACACTTCATAATGCAAAACCAGTAACTAATGAAATGGTTAGAAAATGGCTTATCAGGTAGAACCGCAACGTTTTGTTAAACCATTTAATCCCATTAGTTAGCACTAACCAAAGGAAGACCTCAGACCCCACAAAACTGGGCAGGATTTAACACACACATGCTGATCATGTGACACAAACAGCTGGCTTTAGTGGTGACCCAAGTTAATACTAGTGTTTTAAAAAACTACAAGTGGAAAAAAATTGCACTGATGCATCCTAACTGTACGTTCTTCTAGAAAAAATAACTGAGAAGTAAATCAAACTGTGGTCAGGGAGCTTCATCAAATATGAATATCACACAAATACTGTTCCAGCACAGAGGTCCACTAGTCACAACGATGGAATAAAACTGCAGTTCCTCAATGTCTTCCACATTTAACTAAGTGACATTTCAATGCTGAAGTTTAATTACAAATATGACCATCGATCATTTAAATGAAATATATTTTAGACATTGGGCAGAAGAAACCAAACCCTTCCCCATATCAGGCTCCCTAATTCCTCTATCCAAAGAAGCTGTCTCCGGCACAGCAAGCAACACCCTCCGTGCAAATACATCCACTAGGCAAAGGAAGCAGATCCGTCAGCATTCATTCTCAGGAGATCCTCTGGGTAGTCTGGGCCCAGCACAGAGTGCTCTGAAGTTAAAGGTCAAAGCTTCAAACATAACTCAGCATCCTTTAGAAAGAGGCCAACAGCAGAATTTCAATTCATGCTGTAAAAGCAACTTGAGCTCTTAGAGGACATAGCACAGTATTCTGTATTAGCCTCCATTATTCACAGATACAGGAGATGGGAGCTCACAATAAAGTCTACATTCCAGAAGAACGCGCACATACCAAACTGACAAAATGCAGAATTGTTTTCCTTACACTATCACATCTGGTTTGCCCCCATTCAGATTTAACAGTTCTTTATTCAGAAGCAAATGCTGTCCAAGCACCAGGTCATCTCTGAGGCAGGCACATAAATAACCCACAGCAAGAGCAGTGGCACAGCACAGTCTCTTTGAGGTTGTACCTGAGCACACCATGCAAGCAGATGAGCTGGAAGCCTGACACTGAACAGAGTTTTCCTCAGAGGCTGCAGTGAGGGTCCTCATCCAGTACAGCCCCTAGGAGGCCCAAACACCAGCATTTTGTAACTTCTCAATGCGTGAATTTATAAAATTGTTTTCTTTTTTTTTTTCTTCTCCCTTTTTTATGGTTCCTTAATGCTATTTCAACATCACTACAGAAGATTTTCAGTCCTCTCCCAGTTTCATGCTGAATCATGACTCAGAAAATTAGCATGCTATTTTCATATTATCTATCTATAGTCATTACAGGAAAAGAAATCTTGGGGGGAGGGGACACTATTCATATGATAATCCTAAATTCTTTTCTTCTCCTTTCTATTCTCCACAAAAATCAGGTATGACATTACAAGCTGAATTGTTTTATTTCCATTTTCACAAATCTGGTTCTCATCTGATAATATGAACATCAGCTGTCACTGTTCAAAATCAGCTACTACTGATTTAAATGATGACACATGCACTCAAAATTATTTAGTGTAAAAAAAAAAAAAGTCAGTCTATATGGTAAAAACCCACTATATGGTAAAAAACCACTGCTGTTAGCTACTGCAATGTACTTTAATTCTCTAGCTCCTACAGTAGTGACTACACAACAACCTCATACTCAGTTTAAATTAGTTCCTCTCTTATGAGCACAGTAAAAAATGTGAAATTTCATCTGGAAAACCACCTAGAATCCAAAAGGTGTAACAAAAAACAAACAAACAAACAAACAAACACCCCCAAAACCCAAAGAACAACCAAACAAACATGTTTAACTAAAACAACTGGCACTTTCCTCCCTCCCCACCAATGACAATTTTGGAAATTTTTGCAATATTGTCCACCTCAGAATGATTTCAGAGTTTCAATCCATCCACCCAACTCCAAGATGCTCTCAAGAAAATATTCTAAATAAAAATGTAATTTTAATTCACAAAACAGAGGATCACTTTCTCCTGTGGCAGTCCTGTCCTTTATCAGTCTGTATGCAATACAAGCTCATGTGAACAATGCAAAACATTGTACTGAAATCTATTATCATTATTCAATATGTCAGTGTAGAAGTTCCCCAACAGGAAGAACTTAGATGCTTTTAAGTTAAAACTGTATTTATTTTGGCTATTCAAAAAAAACTATTTATAAAGAAATAATAACAGGCAAATTACTTCAAATTGATGCTAATTAAGCAATAATGAATACAATCCATTTTGTGGTAGAGATGGAGAAAATGTTTCTGTAAATTGACAACAAGATTTTACATGATTTCACTTTTTAAAATTAAACTGCAAATGATCTTTACACAGCTGAAGGCTGACTTACTTTTTAATCTACTGACTTGAAACAGAAGTCTCCCCTTCTATCCCTGTTGTTCAAAGCTTGGAAAAAAAAAACAAAAAACGATGTGTTTTCTCCACACTACTGTGAAGACAATGCTTGTTTCTCCAGCTAGTATTTTAGATGGATTTAACAGGATTATAGTCTGATCTTTTACTTCTTTTCAGATTCTTATAAAATGCTTTGCTTTTTTTTTTTTTCCTAAAGATGATGCTAAAATTAAATTGCTAGCAACTCCAAGTGGCAGAAGAGAGGAATAACTGATCTCATGAAGTAAAAAGGTTTTTAAACTTTACAGAATTGTGAATACAGGAAGTCTGCTGGAAAATTTCTGTTCTTCATAGCTATTAGAATTCTAGATATTATTGTTCATGGTTTTGTTTGGGGGAGAGCTCCTTTTTTAAAGCAATTCCTTTTTACTTTTTCATTCAAACTGAATTCTGAAATGTTGTCTATATATTCTCCATCCTTTGGTTTAATCACAATCTGCTGGTTTGGATTACAGGGGCCTGGAGCTTTTCTGATAAAACAAGTTCTTATGTTCTTCTGTTTGACAGTATTTTCTTACAGAATAGTAGCCACTCTGTGTGAATATTATGCAATATGTTTGCTGTATCTGTGTTCTGCATACGTAGACGTTTCACCCATTCTGAGTTAGCTTTATCAGTTTTTCTGTATCTCTCTCTCTCTTGTATTTTATGCTCTGATAGATGACATTGTTTTATTAAGTGATGTCACCTCAAAGAAAACAGAAAAGGCACTCAAGCTGATGGCAGCAAAACATATTGTGCAGCACAAGGATTTATCATACAGTATATATCAAGACATATTCTTGCAGATTATAAAATTAATAAAGGCATGGTCCTTAACTGACAATTCAGAAAAATTAGAAAAATCAGAATACCACCTACACATTTCAAACAGTCTAAGTAGCATTCAAAATTAAATTTATGTTTCAAGTCTAGTGTTCGCTGAATGACACACACTTTCAGTTATTAGGTACAGGTTTGAATACTTAGCTTAACTTGAATATGGTGCAGTGAATATGCCACAGATCTGAGCATAAATGGAATCTACACATCAAAAATGTGACAAATTTAGACATAACTTCATTCTTACGCTATAATATGGCTACTAGAAAAACATTCACATGCATTTAAACATGTAAATTAACATTTCTCACCTTTGAATCCCATATCTACATCCCTTCAACTTTTTGTAGGTGTGTGCTACAAGCAGTAATAACACAAATTTCTCCTCCTGTTTTCTTTTTCATGCTTGCTTTAACAAACAAAAACCAGTTGGCAAAAGCAATATGCACTTATTTCTACTGCAGCAAGCACATCCCAGGAACTGCTACAATTAAACACCACAGCTTATTTTCTTACACCATCTTGCTGAATGTATGTTCCTAACTAGTAATGCTAAATGTTTTTTCCCTTTAGTAATGCTTTTTTTGCAGAGTCTGTATCAGTCAAAGAATATACAGTGACTACGGCTATAAAATAAACAAGGAAGATTGTTCTGCTCATCCTGCTTTAATAAACAGTATTTAATACACAGGCATAGATGGAAGAACTCTCTTGCTAGAGCTCTACATGTTCTTCAGAGAGTGATCTGGATATCCCCAACTGTTAACCACCAGAGGAAAGTTTCAAAAAGCAAAGTAACACCGTGTCAAATATTTCGGTCAATTGTAGGAGCAAGAGTACGCAACTGCAACAAACCTCACAGAAGAGTTCAAAATCCCTCTTCCAAAATCCTTCTGATCTCATCTGGTTTTGCAGTCATTATTTGAAATTATCATTTCAAATACAGAAAACCGAAAAAATGTACTTTTTATGAGTAAATTTGAGCCATATATATTTATTTTAAAATAATGAATGTTTGAGAAGGGGGAAATAATTTGGCTGAAGAGGACCTGGTTCTCTGTACAGTAATTTTTTAATTGCTTACTTTGCAATTCATTAAATACCACTCAATCTACCCATTTCCAAGACTCACATTTTGATTTTTATGATTACCAGGCAATTACAGGCATCAGCCTTAGCTTAAAAATTCAGTGGATGTGGAATACATGTTAAAGTTGCTTGCAAAAAAAAAAAAAATGTTACTGGCATAGTTGTACATACAAAACCCCTTGTTAACAACAGAGCTTATACTGACTTAGAAAGACCTCGCCAGAGCAGCTAAAAGTAATTCAACAAGGCAGATAAGCTAAACCAGCAACATACCTTTGTACATAAATACTGCATAAGAACCATTTTAAAAGACACTGAATAGAAGCATGCAATAAATATCTCTCATGCCTTGAGAAAAAATAAACACAAACTTTGAATACAGTGTACTGAGGACATTTTGCCAGGTTAGTGCCTATGAGTGTGTTTGAGCATCAGTACAACACCACATACTAAAATGAAAGACAAAGCATGCTGTTATTTGAGTGCTTTTAAGGTAAAAGGTATCAAAAGGGAAGGCAGATCTAAAAGCCTCTGCTGGACTAAATATTACGCAACCAACTGAGAACTTTGGGCCTATCTCCCCAACAGGGCCCTAAACACCCCACCAAGTAAATACTGAATATAAGGCCACTAGAACTCTTGTTACAATACTCACACTGTCAGCAAAAAAACTCCTGAACAAACTCCTGGTGAATTCTTAAACCAAGGAGAAAGACAAGCAAGGAATTAAAAAATGGCACACAGACTCGAGAATGATAGTTGTGAAGTTGATGAGAATACACCTGAAAAACTCACATATTTAAATAGCTTATTAATGCTGCCTATTCTACTCCGATCTGATTTCCTCAAATAACGTTTTGCCAACATGACAGAGCACAGTGCGAATAAAGATATGTATTTAAGGTATACTGCATATATACCAAACTGAAGTCTTTTAAAGTATTAACTAATTAGATTGAGGAAAGGTCTGAAATATCTAAATCCAGGTGGTTTCCTCTCAGGAAACCCCATATCTCCAGTGGTATGGAATTTCTCATGCTGCAATTTATCGTTTAAGTCAGTTCTTAATAAGTAGCCACTTAATAAGTAGAACTACAGCCTTTAAAAAGTAATTATTTCTGGTCATTTTTTTAGTAGTAGCATCTACAGTATTTGGTGCAGATGTGGTACTACAGTGTTGTAGTAAACACTACAGAAATCAGTGTAACAAGAGGATAATCTTTAATTTTGCTAAAAATCTCCTTGGCATGGCAAAACAAATTGCTGTTTAAATTTTACAGTTATTAGACAACAACTCAACTATTACACAGAAAATACATTTGATTTAAACTTTTCTATTAAAAAAAAAAAAAATCTAGTATTCCAAGTCTACCCTCTGGTGAAAATGTTTGGCTAACATAGGCAAATTCCCAAAGGGAGACACACGTAAGTAGTGTTTAACTATAGGGTATGTAACCTTTCCACCATCTGACAAGACAAAAAAAAAAAAAATAAAAAAAAATAAAAAAATAAAAAATCCCATGATGAAGCTGTCAAACTGTAACCTGACAGTTTACACAAAATGAACATGGCTACTCACTTAGGGGAAAAACTCTCCTTGGGGGAGGGAGAGGAGTGAGGACAGAAGGAAAAAAAAAAAGCTACCATAAAGTTTTCTTGTAATGACACTGCTCGTTCATTTCAGATATCTTTCATTGCCTTTATTTCAAACTAATGCCAAGACCCTCAAATCTTGAGTTCATTTTAGGCAAAGCTAGTGTGCACACACTACTTTCTTAAATCATAAAAGAAACTACATAAGGCATGGGGTTTTTTTTCTTTTTTTTTTAAATGAATGTACAGACAAAAAGGTGCTGCAAGTTCTAAAACCAGTTCCTTGACAAATGTAAACTACCACAATATACTGAAACCACAAAAGCATGTCTAAAGTCCTCCAGGCAGTGAATGGTCTTTCTGTAAAGGAAATAACACATAGGTGCATGTCAGTTGTCATATTCTGATCCTGAGAACTTACAAGCTAATTTCAGAGTTTAGTTTTGTTGCCTGAAGATTAATATATACATAAACTTCTCTATAATACTACTTAGTTATTGACATTAACCAAGGTGGACATGGTTATGTTTGAAGGTTGAGACATACTTTGTATTTGCAAGGCTGAGCGGGTTCAGAAAAACGTATACTGCATATTGGGCAGAGTAGCTAGTCTAATTTAGGCAGTTGTACCATTCTGTTGCTTTTTATAGATCTTTTTTAGTAGCAACGCAACAGTGTTTGATAAGTAAAATGAACGTTAGACTCATTCAGAAAGATCTGATTTTCACCTTGAGACACTACTGTAGATGAGAAGGATGACTCCTGTAATGCTCACTTCCATTAACTTTTTAACAGTACTAAAATTAACAGAAACACACTGAGGAATGCAACAGTCTCCAATGCTGTTACATAAGTTACTGATGCCATTACAATCGTTACTGTGATACTCAGACCTGACGTGTCCATACAGCTGCAACAGGTAACCAAGAACTTAGAATGTCCCATCTCCACTCAAGAGAACTTTCCTGAGGGAGAATAGCTGACAGCTTGCTGGTTGTCCAACATACTGTTAATGCAGAAAGCAAAAACCCTGTCTCTGTGACTTGTGATGCAGCCAAGGGGTTCCATTTCACTGTTGTTCAGTGTAAGAACAAGAAAGGTTTCCCTTAACAGAAATAATTTTCTCATCTTTATTTTCTTCTTTCAAATACACTTCATACTATCAATATTTTGATTCTATAATAGTAATTTTTACACAGAAGATTAGCTTGATGAATTTAACAAAAAAAAAAAGGCATGACAAACAAAAAATAGAACAGTGACAGCATAACTGAATGCCAGAGCATACTGACTGTTTGCCATACAATATTCCAATGACAAATATATTCAACATATTCTTTAAACAATTTGTATTTTATTCCTTCTGACATGAGCAGTTACAATACCATGATCATGTACAGAATTAACCAATGCAGAAAACCTTTCAATTTTAATGAGGTATATCTAAATACTGCATAAACATTGTTTCAGATATTTTTAAATCTTCTTTGGAAGTCTGATTCCATACCTAAACAAACCCTCACAAAAATTTAAATGCAGCAAAGTGGAAAAAAAAAAAAAATGGGAGTCTTAATCAAGTTTTAAGTAAAATTCAGTGAGCCAGCAGAAGATTTTAATTAAATTTGTTTTACACAAAGTAATTAAAAACAAGAAAAATTTCCCACTGTAAAGAAATAGGGCAAGGGGGAGAACATCGCAATGTCTTACAAGGCATAATGGTGAGTGCAGCATGGATACAAAAGAGCTAATTTTTGCACAGGTAGAGATTAAAAGAAATTCAAGAAAAAAATGAAAAAGACATCCCTGTGTGGAACTTAGCCAAGCCAGATCCTGCTATTCCAGCAGGAATTATCTGCACAGTTTATACAGGATCTGGAACAGATTCACAGAAAAGAAATTCATCACAAGAGATATGGCTCAGTGAAGACTTTGTTAGTACGGAAATTAGAAGTGACAGACATAACATTATATTCCAAGTTTAACATTATATTCAAACACTCTACAGGATCCATGCCATGGCCAAGAAAAAGAATATAATAAGCATAATGCTGTCTGCAAGAAGTAAGAAGACTGTTGACAAATGCCTTCTTTACAGAGCTGACTGGAATTGAACATACAAGACAGTTCTAGTCAAGCACTGAGCAGCTGCAGCACAAAAAGTACTCTTGCCACTTCGTTTACACTACTACTACATTCACATAGATGTATCTGTAATGGTTCCCTATGAATTATTTACTGAGCTGCCCAAGACTTAGTTCTAAAACCACAAAAGCAGCCTGTCTTTTGAGAACTGTATGAAGTTACTAAGAGGATTAAAAGCCCTGAGCAGAGCTGGACCATGGATGTGCTCCAGCGTGGCAGCATTTGCAGTTCCCGCCTCACTGCAACAGGAGTAAACTCAGATAAGGAGTGTTTGTGCAGAGAATCACCACGGCTTTGGCAAAGGCGTTAGAGCAGTCAAAACCAAACAAAACCCCAACAATCTACCACAAACAAAGAATTCCAAAACTTAAATTCTCCATCATCCCCTTCTTGTCTATTACGAACAGTGTTTCCCCAAGGCACCATGTGAAAGCAATCCAACAATCAAATTATGCCCAGTCCATACAATTACATAACACACTTGTCTCATTACACTAAAAAGTTAGCATTTTTGCTAATGCTTTATAAGATGAAACTTAATGATAAAATGAAACAAGCTTTATGGATATTGCTATCTTCTAGTTCTGAAACATTATGTTTCAGAAACACATGTGTTATGGCCTTTGGAACAAGCTATACATCCTGATTAAAGACTGCTAGCTACTTGGAAACAGGAAACTTTGAAAATGAAGCATGTTCTAACTATTCAGGTCTGGGTATCCAGCACATAAGTACAGACTTAAAGACAGGTGTATAAAATTTATTTATGTATCTTCTTCAATACACTTCTCACCTTAAAACTACTGAGACAACACCTCTGTAATGGTTTAATGCAGTAGTGTTTTCTTTGTTCTAGTTAGGAAATTCAAATGCCTATCTTGTAACTAAAGGTTTCTGAAAGAAATATTGGCACATTTTTTTGTTTCATTAAAAGGAAAAGATGAGCAAAAAAATATTTTCAAGTTATGGTACCACCTTCAGATAAACAGCACCTAGGGCCTCACTGTGCTAATATCTCACTAAAAACACTTACTTCTTTAGAAGTAAATGCACACTAAAATTTTCATACAGCCAGAATCTATGGCTGTAGGCACAAATTTCAAATAGCTGAGATCAGAAGCGGCTCCAAAAGTATTTGACTGCTAGGAAGTGATAATACTTCTCCACTAATTCCAACATTTATTGGAATAATGCAGTTACATAGGAGCCTGCACAAAACTGAATGACAGCTGAATTTAACAGCCCCTGTTGGCTTGTTTCCTCCCAAAGTAAAAGGTTCAGTGAACTCAACATCCTCCAGGACAGCAATTCCCTTCCCCACAACACCGTTTTACAGCATGAGAAATACATTTAAACTGCTCACACACTATATTTAACTTAACAGAAATATGTTGGTCCTTTCAGTACTAACAGGCAGAAAATTGTGCTGACCACAAAAGCTGAAAATCACAATTTCACCCTTTAACTGCTGATAATCACTAGCAGATATCACGGTGTAATATTAAAACAGAAACACTGAATAACTCTAATTTGTTACTAGAAAAACAACTTACTACAACACATCACTAATGAGCTTGAGGAGAAAGACTGAAGAACCATACTGACCTCCAGCTAAATAATATCTGGCAAATTTTCTATTATTCTTGTATTGTGAATAGGAAACTTCTATCATGTACTGGCAAAGTCAAACTTCAGCTCCCAATGCATAATATTCAAGAATGAGTAGAAAAAAAAAAAAAAAACATATAAATCAATTTTGGATAAGATCTGCAAAATTCAAAGAACCTAATGTATCTACTCAGCATAGAGATTTTTAAGTCAACTAAAGCCCTCCTGAAAATGCCACTAGCCGACTTCCAGATCTCACAGAATTTTAAAATGTTGCTTGTAAACTCTCTGAAGCTAACATATCCATCTCCAGCTCTTGAGCACCTAAGAGATAAGGGTGTACGATTTATCATTTAAAAATACCAACATGTATTTTGGAAATCACAAGATTTTCCAACAGTGACATCAAACTGCTGATTGCCATTAGCAGAATATTAATGCAAGAATGTATCCAGAGAATAATAGGGAGCATTCTGTACCTGAGAACTAGCTGGATCTATTACCACAGAAAACAATGCACTCTGTTATTCTAATATTACCTTACCAATGTCCTTTGTTATTTTAATATCATCTTACACTGACCGAAGAGGAAGATTAATCCACCTTCCCAAAACCACACCTTTACAAGATACATATTTTTTTCAAATAAAAAAGAATTCTTACCATAGTCTTAAGGGTCAAACCTTTTGTACAAAGACACTTAGTGTAATTTGCGCAGGTCTAATTCTAAGTCCATTGAAATTAAGTTCAATACTCATCTATTTCCCTGTGGTTTGGATTAGGCCCTATGGAAAAACAGAACAGCAGACCCCCTGCCAAAACACCAGTGAAGCTCTCCTAGAAATGTCCCAACATTTTATAACTTATTCATTCTAGTGTAAGTCATAAAAACTATACATCTACGTACATATACTTCACTAATGGCCATGGAAGACATAAAGCAGACTTCTTTTTTTCCCTATTAGATAGCATCAGAGTAAAACCAACAGTGGCCAAACATCTCAGAGGAAAAGTTAATACCAAAATAAATTTGTTAGTTCTACTGACTCAGATCAAGCTCCAGCAATTTAATTCAGACATGTTATAATGGTGTTTCAGAATGACAAATGAAGTGCATGTTTTGATCTAAAATGTCTACAGACACCATACCTCCAGAAGATGAAACCTTTAAAACCAAGTTCATATCTCAGTTCCACTGAAATGTAATTCAGAGGAGGAAAACATGGACTATTTGCAGAAGAGCCCCAATTACTCACATGAATGTTATGCTTAGAAGCCAAGCAGGTATTCACAAAGAGGCAAATTATTCACTGGGGTTCTTACTCCCAAGTGTTCTACTGATGCAATTTTTGTTCGGGTGGAGGAAAACAAGAGAGAAACAAATATCGAAAACAACCAAGAACGACATGCGACGAGTCTATGGAAAATGATACTGGGAAGATCCCAGGATCCTGGAAAACGTCCCAGTGGCACCCGAGCTCTCTCAGAGAAGGTTATCAAACAGGGCGGCAGGCTGTGGTTATTAACCTGGCCCTGACTAGGGCTGAGAGCAGGCAACAGCGAGCTGCACACGCAGACACACCATCTCCCGCTCACCCTGGGCTACAAAAGGAAAGACGAATGCAGTCGCTAGGGGGGGGGAAGCTGCATCCTCCGGAGAAAGACGGTCCTACCTCCCCGTCGCGAACGGCCCCAGAGAGCGGGGGAACGACACAACCCACGAGAGAGAACCGGGGGAGAAGGGCGCTGGGGGGGGTAACTCCCGGGCTGTCCCCGGACCTCTCCGGCACGGCGTTCCCCGCCCCTCAGCACCCCCGTCTTTTCCAAGTGAAGGTTTATTTGGGGGGGCGGGGGGGAGAAAGAGAGAGAGGAAGGGTCGCAGCTACTCACATGGGCTCCAAGGTTTTGCTGAGCCAGGATTTCAGCGCCTCGAAGTTTTCTATGATCATTTTAACCACCATCCAGAGCGGCCCGGGCCCCCCGCCTCCCCGGCAGCAGCAGCCGCACCAACAGCGCCGGCGGGGTTCGCAGCGCCCCGCCGGCCGGGACCCCCGCTCCCGGCGCGCCTCCCCTCACGCGCCGAGGCCGCCTCCCGGTTCGGCAGAAGCCGCCTGGCAGGGGCCGGAGGCCCAAGCGCCACGAAGGGGGCGGACCCAGCCGAGCGGCGGCTGCTCCCTGCGGGCCCCGCTCTCGCCGCTCCTTGCCCGGTGGAGCGCGGTCCAGCTACTCCGCAGTTCTCCCTTCTTCCCCCCCGCCTCAGGCGGAGAGCAGCGCGGCCAGCGGGCCGAGAGCGCAGCTCCCAAACGCGCCGCCCGACCCGCTTCTCTCCTCAGCCGCAGAGCCAGACAGAGCGAGCGGGCGAGCAGGTAAGATGGCGGCGCCCCGCTGCCGCGAGAATAAGGAGTCTCGCGAGAGCGAGCGGCGCGCGGGGGCTGCCGGGAGGCGGGGCCGAGCAGAGCAGAGCGGTGCGGGAGAGCAGCTGCCCGGTCTGCTGGGTGGGTGGGAGAGTGCCGTAAGGGAGAGAAACGCGCCCTTGGGGAAGCAGAATCACAGAATGTCAGGGATTGGAAGGGACCTCCAAAGATCATCCAGTCCAATCCCCCTGCCAGAGCAGGAACACCTAGATGAGGTTACACAGGAAGGCGTCCAGGCGGGTTTTGAATGTCTCCAGAGTAGGAGACTCCACAACCTCCCTGTGCAGCCTGTTCCAGTGCTCTGGCACCCTTACCGTGAAGAAGTTACTTTTCAAATTTAAACGGAACCTCCTGTGTCCCAGTTTGTACCCATTACCCCTTGTCCTACCATTGGTTGTCTCCGAGAAGAGCCTGGCTCCATCCTCGTGACGCTTTTACATATTTATAAACATCAATGAGATCACCCCTCAGTCTCCTCCAAGCTAAAGAGACCCAGCTCCCTCAGCCTTTCCTCACAAGGGAGATGCTCCGCTCCCTTAATCATCTTTGTTGCCCTACGCTGGACTCTCTCCAGCAGTTCCCTGTCCTTCTTGAACTGAGGGGCCCAGAACTGGACACAATATTCCAGATGTGGTCTCACCAGGGCAGAGTAGAGGGGAAGGAGAACCTCTCTCAACCTAATACACCCCAGGATGCCATTGGCGTTCCTGGCCACAGAAAGGGGAGGTGCAGTGAGGGCTGCCTGCCTGGTGACGCAAACGCTCCTAAATTATTGCAGCTGACAGATTTTTTAAATTTTTTTTTTTAAAGGTGAGAGTAAAAAATTTCTCTGAAAACATGGGAGTTGAAAACAGAGCCATGCATCTTCCCTACATGGATCCTGCGGGGCGGGATAAGGTACCATGATAGGACTGCAGGTGCCGACACCAACCTGCCTGTGATGGTTACGTGGTGGTTCCCCGGTTCAGGTCCTGCAAGGTGGATCTGGTGGAGGAGCCGAGGTCACACAGCTACTCAGTCACCCCCAGAGGCAGTGGTGGTGTAGTGTATGCTGCTGCTTTTGCTGGGACAGTGGAATAACCGAGTGCTAACAGAAAATGTAAGCAGTACATCTAAGTCAGTCAGGTTGGTGGGCTTCCAAAAGACCAGTGTCTCACCTGAACTCCCAAGTGAGGCATTTTGCACAGCCGATGAACAAAGGCGGGTATTTCAAGGAAATAATTCCTGCCGTGTTTCTTAGGACAGAGTGGACGACACTCAGGATGCCTGCTACTTTTTCTCAGGTAAAGAGGGACTTCAGGTAGTCAGCTTAGATTAAATGGCAACTGTGGTCTTGGCCGACCTGTCAATATGGAGTCAAGATAACAGCAGAAGGACCCCTGGAGAGCAGGGGTGAAGGCAAGAAGGCATGTTTGGCTATAAGGGGAATGCCTGCCTGTTGTCATGGCATGGAAACTCCTTCAAGATCCATGCCACTTTCATCCTGCCCAGTGCACTGGGACAGGCTCCCCAGGGAGGCGTCACGGCCCCAACCCTGACAGTGTTCAAGAAGAGACTGAACAACGCCCTCAGACATGGTGTGAACTGTGGGGTTGTCACATGCAGGGGCAGGACTTGATGATCCTCGTGGGTCCCTTCCAACTCAGGACATTCTGTAATTCTATGGGAAACCACCATGAACTGCTCATACTTTGGTGTGAAAAACTCAACTTTACTTGGCTGCATCTGTAACAGAGCAAGGGTCATGGACAATTATGACCCTTATTTACAATTTTTCATGCCACTGAGAAGCACCTGACCTAAGTAGAGAGACTGCCAAGATATCCAGTATCTGAGACAGCTAAACAAGAGCTGTAGGAGGCTATGGCTGCCTGCACATGATCATCTATGGCTCGATTATCATCCTTGAAAGCTGGTTGAAACCTGGAGTCTAGCAAGCCAACCAAATAAGCTGCCAGCTTAATAGGTACTTCAGTGAGAACTTACCAATTACAAGATATACTTTGGTTTCCTTGCGTGGTCAAGAGTGAAGAACATGTCCAGTCAGTAGACAGAAAAACACCAGAGCCTGAAATTGTCTGGAGACTGTTGTGTAGCCATCTAAAAAGTCCTTGGCTCACAATCACCAACTTGTAACTTAACTCCCCCTGAACAAGTAAAAAGGGTCACTAAGCTTGGGATTCTGATGGGTCTTTAAAGGGACAGGCACATAGGAATTGTGATAAGAACCTAAATTTGGTTTTGGATCTGGCACTTAATCCTTTGCAAAAGCTATTGTCTAGAGGAAGTAATTCAGGCAAGCACTGTGTCAGTCCACTTCATTCTTATCTTTGTAATTACCTTTGATCCTTGAATATACAAGAAAACACAGCCTCTAAGTCTTCCCTGCATAAAATGTCTGGATATAATCATGGTACCAACTTCTCCGTGTTTGACATTTCATTTTCTAAACTGTTTTCCAGCCATTCAGAAGCACAGTGTTGTAAGTAGATTAAATTTGTGATCAGCAAAAGGATTTCACAAAAACATTTCATGCACTGGATAAGACTTGTCTGCATGTGGTAGCTTTTGAACATTACTGTGTTGATAGAAGTATGCTATTATCACCCTTCTGTGGCGATATTCAGAGTAAATAAATAAAATAAATAAATAAAAGCTGCTGACATTCCCCGTTCTAGAGTTTGCAGGCTTGAAATCTTAAGGCCTTGTAAAGATTTTGATCCTGTATCTTCAAATGTGACTGCAATGTTCTGTAGCATCTTTGAAACAATTTTCATTTAATTTCACAGCAGGGATTAGAGGGGTACAAAGTAAAACTATTCATTGGATCTGAGGAAGCAATTTCTTCTAAAATACAAAGTGGCTTCTATACATAACGTAGTTTCTATTTAAGACACAACATATTTAGGTTCTTAATAACAATTCTAAAACCACAAAATAAGGAATCATCTTTACTTAAGACAAACTTTAGCCACACCTGAAATGAGTACTTTAACTGACAAAAATTCTGAAGATCATGTTTCATTTAATGCTACATAATAGATAATCTGTGCAAAGGATCAAAGTAATTATTAACTTCTACAGTGTCATATTTCCGTGAGACAAATATATTTCTATTTCTCCAGTAGCTATTTGATGAAAAATTCATAAACTGTCCAAGGGAAAATAAAATATACCCTAAATTTAACCTCTACCTGTACAGGTAAAGCCCTGAAGAAGATACCAAGGAAAAGTATGAAGCTTTGAAAAGACTGGAAAGCAGCAAAAGAAGAACTGAACATTCTCTCCTCAGGTTTCTATTTAACACCTTAATTTAAAAAATTAGTTCCTGATGCAAAATAACAGTGATATTCTGTATCATGTATATGATCTATGGTTACTAAACACTTGATAGGAACCTCAAAAATACAAAACCAGACATACATATTCTTTGGGTTAATACAAAAACTGCATTTTAACATCAATAGTCTTTAAATACAAACAAAGTGTTAAGATAATAAAGTAACACATATCTAATTCCCTTATTTATTCATGCATCAGAATTACTAATCCATAACAGCCTTTTGGCTTCTAAAAACACAGTTAACTTCTTCAGAGTGGTATAGATGATTTCATATATAAGATCTTCCAAAGTTCATAGGTTTGGTGTGTGCTTACTTTGCATTAGTCTTATCTAATTCAATTTAGTGACCTTTGGTGTCTAAAAATAATGGTTTGTGTTTATTCACGTTTTTATTGTTTCACCTATTCATGTGAGAGCTGCGTGTTACCAGCCAAGACAGAGATATCAATCCTTCCTGACATTTCTGAGATTTTATTTCCACTGACTCCTCTCTAAAGCCCTTGGACTTCTGCTCACAAACAATCTCTGTCAATGTGTAAAGCTGCAGGTTTTAAGTGTTGAAGATTTTTGCTTGAAAGCTTACATTTTCTTGGATATCCATTGACTTGACTGTGTCTCACAAAGATAAATGTTTATATGAATATTTAGTCTTTGTTTTTCTAGTGTTGACTCCTGCATAGTGAACTCAATCAAACTGAGCCATGGCCACTTAAAAAATGGGGCCTGTAAAAGCTCTCAGCGCAGATTCAGGTCTTAAAAACCACAAAAATTTAATCACGGAATATGCTGTGGACATTACATTACTTCTGTGACCATGGTCTTTCTATAAAACAGGTCTAAGGTATGGGATTGTGTGTCACTCCTGCTTTCTGTTTTTGCAAGAAGACAGGTGATACAGCTGGAGAAAAGGGCTCTCAGTGGCTCTACTTGAGGAGGGGGTTTGGACCAGATGACCTCCAGAAGTCCCTTCCAACCTCAACCATCCCACAATTCTGTGAAGGTCTTTTGGCAAAGCATCCCAAAGCCACAGGTGTTTTAAGTATTTGTAGCTAGTGCCTGTAGCATTTAGTCTGAGATTGCGAGTCACAGAATTGAGCATTGCTGTTTTGAACTGACATAACAGTTGTTTAACAGGTTTTCTTGAAAGCTAAGGTCAGAACAAGTTATTATAGTCAAAAGCCAAATCCACAAACTCTGTGGTTTTTATTAGTGTTTAAATATAGAGACATTACCAGTAGTGGATATTGAACAACACGACATTTCTGAAGTCACAGTATGCTAAGCCGATATTTTTTATCTCTGAATGGCCTTGTGTTTTAAAAAATAAAGTGGGTCAGTTTTGTAATACAAGGTGCTCATGTTGTGGAGCTTCATTAGCTTGTACTGATGTGGGGACAGCTTGTTGTGTACTTGCTCATTAGCTTATACTAGTGCAGGGACAGGATTGCCCCACTTTGCCAATGGCAGCAAACTGAAGCTTAACCCCTGCTTGTGCCTGTGGGAAGGATGACTGGGAAAGGGCCCAGGGTGTAATTAATACCTCCTTCCCAAAATGCAGTGAAGCAGGAAAGGAAAGACATAGCTCATAACTCTGCCCCTATGAAACCAACCAGCAGAGCTTCATCTTCCAGAAATCTTAGTGCGGTCAGCACGTACTAACTGTGTCATTCTGGTCTGTGTGAACAAGTGATTACGGGGCAGAGCCACACCTGGATTTGTGCTTGCGCTGGGGTAAGCAGCTGCCCACATTACCTAATTCCCTTGGGCAACCCGCTGTGATGGTGGCAGCTGTGAGGCCCCTGTGCCTTGAAGGAACACAGGGGCTTCATGAGCCTGGCCAAAACTGGAGGCAGCTGAGACACTGATGGCACTGCAGTCTCAGCTTCTGTGTCATGAAGCATGTGGTTTGTGTGGGGGATTTACTGCTAGGGAAGAAACACCGGCTTCCTAGTAATTAAGTAGGTCCACCCCAAATGTTATTTCCAAACTCCCGTCTGCTGTGCGTCTTAGACACCAGCTAATGCTCTGACCCATTTTGGACTATAAGCCTGTGATTTTGGGCCACATTGCACAGCATGTGGACTGTTGACTTCTGGAGTGGCAGATTTTGAGTTGGCCCTGTTTCGTGTATTTTGCTATGCAAACCCTGTGCAGAAATAGGAGACACAGTATCCTTTCCATTTCAGATGTTAGTCATACACAAACCATAGGAAGAAGCGAGTGGGATTTTGCCCTTCATGCTACCCCTTATAACCAGCCCACCTTCTTGTTAAATTGAACAAGTGTAGAGAAAAAATATTTTTTCATGCCAGTATTTGTGCAGATGCACCACACTGGACGTGATGCGTTCCTGAGCCACGGTGTAGAATCATAGACTCGAAGAGTTTGGGTTGGAAGGGAACTTTAAAGGCCATCTAGTCCATGCCCCCTGCAATGAGCAGGGGCAACTGCAACTAGATCAGGTTGCTCAGAGCCCTGTCCAGCCTGACCTTGAATGTCTCCAGGGATGGGGCATCTACCACCTCTCTGGGCAACCTGGGCCACTGTTTTACCACCCTCACTGCAAAAAATATCTTCCTCATGTCTAGTATGAACCTCCTTTGCCTCTGAGATGGCTCCGCTATCTAAGGTCATAATCAAACTTGCAGCAAATGAAAACAATAATCACAAGTGGCAGAATGTGCTTTATCCATTTATCTTGAAACCACTAATTTAGTTTTAATAGTAAATAAATAAATAGTCTCTTCAGTTGAAACTGAATGCCAGCCATTGTTAAGACTACTCTGACAAGCCACATGGCTAACTCAGCAATGTGGCTTCGTACTGCAGATGTAAGAGCTCTGTGTTCAACGTATGAGAAACACTGCCAAAGAATTTTAAAAGATGCCTTCTGTCACTTTGAAAGTTGCATTGTTTATGCTATTCTTCACAGCAGGCTGCTGTATACAGTATCACATATGGGGAAGCTGCAAAATCTTGGTTGTATGAGTTCTTCCTACAGAAACATACAAATATGTGCATCCTGAGATGATGAGGCTATCTATTTTGTATTTCTGTTACTGTTTTTTTAGGGGAAGTTTTTTGGTTTACAATTAGACAATTTAAAAGTCTCTAATTTGAACATTAAAAAGATTATTTAAATCTTCTTTGTGAACAATTTATTAGATAAACTTATATTTAAAAGTTTACAGATTGTCCACCACAGAAAAAGGGATTTCTATAAGAGGATTTGATTATTAAACATTACTGCAGTATTAAAAATCTTGAAAAAGTGCTGTTGCTCATTGCGCAGGGCATTTTTATATTTTTCAACTGCCAGATCTTGGAAAAAAACCTTTCAGGATGTTTGGAAACATTTTTTTTTTTCCTACCATTTTCATTTCCATTTGAAACAACTTTTATTTTTTCTCTTCAGAGAAGCTAGAACAGGACGATGACATTGTTGCTCTCCCTGTTGTGCAAACGCCTTGGCCGTGACGTCACAGCTGTGACGTCACATGGCCAGGATGTGCTGTGAGGTCAATACTGCTGCGGAGCCAGAAGAGGGAGCACGGACATCGCTGCTCCTTGGTCACGCTGGAGAGGCGACTTGGATTATTTCACAGAAGAAAAACCCTTACAGCTATTTTAGAAGACGTATTACAGAATACTTTTTTCCTCCTCTTTAAAAAAAAAAAACTTTAAAATAAGATTTAATTAAGGGAAATTTAAGAACTGGATGTTTTCATCAATTCTTATAAAGAAAAAAGATCTGTTCATAATTTTGTGAATGGCTGGTATAGTATTTTAGCACTTTTAACACCTTTTAGAGAGTATTTTTGCATTTTCTTCTGCAGCCACTGAGGAAAGTGAAGCTTATCAGAATTCAAATATAGTGAAAAAGTTTGATTCACTTTTGTATAGTACTAGAAAGTGTCTTTAAGCATGTTACTACATTCATATTCTAACTTCAGATCATATATTTTCTCAGTAATTTTCAGATATATTTGTATTAAAAACGTTTTTTAAAGACACAAAGTATGTAAATATATGCTCTCCAAGTTTTTAGAAACTTAGAACTTCTCAAATCTCGCCTCTGTCATAATTTCTTATTTTTCTCAGTTGTTATAATTTCTCATACCATTTAGATGTTCCTGACTTTGTAGAGAAAGTAATCAAAAAGTGCCTTGTTGTCCCCTGATAATAATTTATATTACTTATCCCGTTGATACAAGAGAGTCACACGGCTTTCCTGTAGCAGGATTTGTGTGAAGGTTTTCTAAGAATTCCCGGAATAAAATTGAAATGGATAATCTGTGTGACAGCTTTGTGATACTGAAAGACTCACTCCTATGCCTTTGGTTTTGCCTAAACTGGCTTCTGTGTGGGATTTGTGAGAGCAGGAGCCAACGTCATCTATGGGTCACTCTTTCCAAAAGTGGACATTTGCAAGGGATGTGTGGCATTATGGTCTTGGTCTTGGCATCTTGGATAAGCACAATTAAATACTGCACTTGCTCTTCAAAGTTTGGTCCTTTTGCTACTCCCTGTGAGATAAATTACAGCCCCAAGAAATGAATGGAAAATTAACCAGCAAGTTTTGGCCTCACAGAAGTGTAAATAGATTTTATGACAGAAGTAAATGAAACCAGCTTTTTTTTTTTTTCTTTTCTGTCATGCCAATGCCTTTTTTCAATTGTGCCATACGTGTTCCTTCAAATATTTTCCTAAAGTCAGTGTTCTTTGCAGAACTGATTGTGAGTGGTCAGATTATTAATAATGTTTATTTGTATTTGAAATTAATCTCATAGAACCTATTGGCTAGGTTTGAATTTCATGTCCCAAAGGCATTAACTCAGGAAAACTCCACAAATAGAATTATTTTGGTTGGCATCAAGATAAGATATGGAGAATATGACTTATACTGTATTCTGGATATGCTCCTGAATTTATTATATTTTGAACACGTATTCCTGTGCTGACACTGCAGGACGGTCATGTTCAGAAATGCAAAACACAGATATATAGTATAACTTATGTCTATATTATACCCTAGCATAGTTCTGTTGAAGCCAGCGGAAGCCTACGGGCGTCTTTTAATTTGGCATATTCATCCCTAGAATAGCCCTACTGCCATAGTGATTGAATTTGATTGAAAATGCACAAATTTTACAATTAAACAATTACCAAAAAAGACTTTGAGTACTGTGTGCAGTTTTGGGCCTCAGAATTTAAAAAGGATGTTGAGATACTTGAAGGTTTCCAGAGGAGGGCAACAAAGCTGGTGAAGGGGCGGGAAGGAAATACCCCATGAGGAGTGGCTGAGGACTCTGTGATTTTCTAGTTTGGAGAAAAGGCTGAGGAATGACCTCATTGCTCTCTCCAGCCTCTTGAGGAGGGGATGTGGAGAGGGAGGTTCTGATCTCTTCTTCCTGGTTCCCAGTACCAGGACACGTAGACATGGTTCAAAACTGTGTCTGGGGAGGTTCAGACTTGACACTAGGAAATATTTCTTCAACAAGAGGGTAGTTGAACACTGGAGCAGTCTTCCTAGAGAGGTGGTTGATGCCCTGAGCCTGTCAGTGTTTAAGAGGCATTAGGACAGTGCCCTTAATAACATGCTTTAGCTTTTGGTCATCCCCAAAGTGGTCAGGCAGTTGGACTAGGTGGTCGCTGTAGGTCCCTTCCAGCTGAAATATTCTATTCTACTCTAACCTAGGAATTACAGTCTTTCACCCCAGAAAACAATATAAAATATTAGTAACATAGCACCAATGCTACATTTTTAGGTGATGGGCAGACTAAATTATCCTTCCTTCATAAATTTCTACTTGTTAATTTCCATACCATCTCTTCCTGACATATCATAAAAGCAACATTTCACCAGCTCTATGTTTACATATTTTCAGTTAGAGGTTTCAAGGGTACTTAGCTAAGGCATTCATGGGGATGGAGCTCAGCTCTAGGTTCTTCTGGTACAACAAATTGCTCAGCCATTTACTTTGCTTTTTCCATTTTCTGTTTCGTGGTTTGTTCCTTCTGAAAAGGAGACGATCCCACCAGCTGCAGCCAGCTCAGCCACTGCACTTGTGGCAGCAGGAAGCACAGCACTGACAGGATCCAAAGCTATCCCCTTCTACTACAGCAACAATTTGTGATGGACACATTCTAGCTGTCCTTTGGAAAGGCTTCAAAATAAACTGCCAGACAGCATGAAAAACAGTTTTTACAAGGTAGCTTTAATTGTTGCTAAATAACAATTCTCTTTGTCAGGCCACCATAACCAGTAATGTCACAGGGAGCCCCTCAAGCTGCAGGACCCATTGGTTGCTACTGTAGCTGGAATCGGGACAAATGTCAGTATGTCTTTTGGTTTGTGAAGCTCAGCTGGAAGGTCTCCTGAGAAGCTAGAAATACCTGTGACTGCTTTTCAGCAGGCGCTACGGTTTGTCTGCAGTGTCAAGAGAGCAACAGAACTTCCAAAAGTCCAAAGTCACTCAGAGAGTCGGCCACCACCCCATAAAGTACCTTGTGTGCAAAGAACAGAGCTTGACTCTCACTGGTGTCATATACAAGAGGGTTAAGCTGCTTTTTCACTGTGAAGAACAACCTTTGATCATTTGCAAAAGCTGTGGTCGTACATAAATAATGCATTCTCCTTTGTCAGATTATTCCAGAAGTTACCAAAAATATATTTCCCTTCTTAAACAGTACCTGGGAACTTATTCATTTCAAGTCCTTTCAAGGTCTTGCCTTGCTCAAGGGGCAGCTGTCAATTACAGAACACACAAGCTGCTATGGAACAGGTACCCTGGATAGAGACAGGACCCGGTCATCCTTTGATCTCCTCTACCTTCCCATTAATCCTCTGCTCAGCTGTTGAGTGACAAGAAGGTCCAGACTTGTGCCTGGGATGTCATTGTGATGTTACCTTTGTCTTGCAGCAGGAAGTTGTGAGGCTTTGTTTTGAAGCACAAAACATGCCAAGGGACTGATGGAGCTAAAAATGGTGTCCAGAAGCCCTTGTCAAATGCCAGTGGCAGGTGCTAAGATAAAATCTGTGTGTGCTCCCCTGTCTCATTTTTCAGCCATTCAGTATGTTCTTCTTCAGACACGTATCTCTGCAAATACACATTACATGAGCAGGAGGTCTTACAGTCCTGGAAACACTTTCCTACCACTAATCTTAGAGTGCTCACTTAGTGTCCTACTCACTCTGTTTCCCCCCCCTCCCCTTCTTTCTTTCCTTTCTTCCTTCCTTTTGTCCCCCCGTCCCTTCCTTCCCTTCCACAAAATGTCACGAGAGCTTGGGTTTTGGCTTTTAGCTTCTCCTCAGTTAGCTGTATACATTTGGAGCCAAAGAGACAACAGGACTGGCTTGGGCAGGCAGAAGGATGGATTTCTTCTCTCTAAAAAATGCCTAAAGCATCCCAGGAAGAGTGGGAAGTGAGCAGAACGTGTCTGCAACCCCCTGGGCTTCATTATTCTGGTCTGCTGTGCTTCTTGGAGTTTCCCCACAGTGATTTAGATGCTGGGGTCTAATAGAGAGTACCCACCACCACCTTTTACCCAGCTGTTATGTGAAGAACAGAGTTGCCACAAAAGAGCTGGAGATATGGAAAAAAGAGGTTATCTGGAAACTCCATCTTTGGACCCTGTCACCAGGCTGCATCCCCTATCTCTCTGTCCCACAAAAAAAGAGAGACTTTACACCTGGACCACAGCTTTGGCTGGAGGAAACATGCCCTCATCCTCACAACAGTGGCACGGGAACACCTGCAGAAAGAACGTGGGACTGACTGCGGGTGGCACCAGTATGGGCATGAAGCATCCCAGGACACATGCACACAGATTTGTGAGCCAAAGCAGCTTGACAAAGCTGCTGGAAACCAGCGTGGCACAAAAGGTCCTGAAGTCCTGATGGACACCAAGTGACCAAGAGCCAGCAAGGCAGCAGCGAGTGCTGTCCCAGGCTGCACAGGGCAAAGCGTTGGCAGCAGCTGGAGGGAGGTGACCCTTCCCCTCTGCTCTGTGCTGCTGAGGCCAGGCCTGCAGTGCTGTGCCCAGGGCTGGGCTCCCACTACAAAAGAGACAGGGACATACTGGGGAGAGACCCCAGTGCCCCCCTGGCCTGGTTAGAATGGGATGTTCTGTTGACCCAGCGCTGGCCCAGCAATGGTTCTGTGTCAACACGGAGCTGCACGGGTGAGAGGCAGGCTGTCACCCTACAGCAGTACTTGGCACTAGGAGGCCTTTGGTCCGCCCTTCTCCTGCCATTTGGGCAGTATTTTGGGATCTACCAGCATGTCCCACATAGACCTTCTTCTGGTCTCGCCAGGATGGGGCAGGTGAACTGCTGCTGCGGCTCCAGGTAGGCTCCCCCCATGGCTCAGGGACACCCCAGCAAAACTGGGTCCCACAGCAGCTGCTTTTCTCATTCCCGACGCCATCTACTCTGCAGGGATGACCCTGAGCTCATGCAGCAGCGCATGCCCGTCCTGGAATTACCCAAGCCACTGCTCCAGCAGCATGTGCGGGTGACCCAGGGCCGTGTTATGAGGAAGAGGGACCTCCTCCTCTTCAGCAACACCTTGGTCATCAGCAAGCCCCAGTAAGACTCACAGAGCCCAGCTGCCTTTCCTCCCAAGCCCTGGCACCAGGGCAGGGACACCCAAGGAGCAGCCCCTGGCACCCTGGTGCTGGATGCACCTATGGCCGTGCCCGTGGCAGGGGGATGCTAGAGGGGAGCCACCGGGCTTGGCCACCTCCAGGTGCCGCTCCTCTCTGCAGACGTGGCAGTGCCCTGTGCCCGCAGCTCTGCCTGGCCCTGGGACAGCTGCAGGTGCTCAGCAGTGGGAAGGGGGCAGCCAGCAATGCTGCTGAGGAAGAGGAAGGCAGGCACACCGACTCGCTCGTCCTCATCTGGCCCTGTGGCTCCTGGGTCATCACTTTCTGGTGAGACTCGGTGCTATGTCCCACAGCAGGGATGAGTCCTGCCCCACGGGGCTTCATCCTGCCTCTGTGGCCATCCCCATGGGGCAGGGCTGTGCCAGCGCCTGCCTCTGCCCGCAGACTGGGGAGCTGCGGCACTGAGGCTGTTTCTCCTCTTTCTGCAGCTGCCGGGCAGTGAAAGAGCTCTGGGTCAGCGCTCTCCTTGGGTAAGCCCTGCCTGGCAGCGCAGCCTGGGGAGCCCATGCACACCTCATGGGGGATGCTCCAGGCAGAGTTGTACGATACAGAAACGCCTCTACCCGGCTGCTGAGAGCTTCCCCCCTGGCTTTGGGCAGCTCCTCAGCGGGCAGAGTTGGTGGAGCGGCTTCACCCAGCTGTGTCCAGGCAACACCAGCCCAGCCCCATCCTCACGTCTGCCACTGCTCTCCGCTTCACTGCCAAGTGGCACCTGGCTGCTTTGGGGCAGCTTGACAGTGCTCCCCAGCTTCCAGGAGAGAGAAAAGGTGGCTTAGGTCTCATGCAGCTCTTTCTTTGTCCCTTCCCCATGCACAGACCACCAGAAGGAGAGGAGGGAGCCCGGATCACGCAGCTGCCCTCCTCAAGCACCTGCTGAAGGAACTGAGGGCCCACAATGCTGTGAGTGTCCCTCCTGCCTCTGTCCCCAGAGGCTGCTCCAGCCCAGCATGAGGTACATCACTTCTCACCTTCTGCTCTTTTGCCCTTGCCCAGGCCATGACTCTGCACACCAGCAGCCTGGAGAGGCTGGTCAAGAGCCAGGCAAGGGTCAGGATCACCCAGGGTACAATCTCGGCCGTCCCCACCTCTCACATGTGGCCAGGGACTGATGCAGCTCACTGGGACCCCTTCTGCTGCAAGGCTGTTGGGTGAGCATAGTGCATTTCTTGCAGGCTGAGGCACAGCAGCAGCCACCACCCATTGTCCCCTCCAGCAGTGAAGTTGGCCACTCAGCTAGTGAGTTTGGGAAAGATGGGGACAGGATGGCCCTTCTCTCCTCTCACAGACGGGCACTTGTGCTGCACTGGGGCAGCTGCTGCCCTTTCCACTGGGCTCATCTGTCCCCATTGCTCTGCAGAGGAGAGAGCTGAGCCCCTGGGGTCCCTCAGTCCCAAATGACATTTCTCCCATGTGCTCGAGGGTGGGGGGACAGTGTTGAGCGAGTCCAGGAGCGCTTGCCTGGTGCTTCTGCTCCACGGCTCTTTGCTCTGTTCTCCTTGGCAGCAGGGGGAACCCACGGGAGGTGGAGGAGGCTGCCCTGGCCCTTTGCACAATGAGGGACCTCGGCTGCTGCAGAGGTGCCTGGGCCATCAGGGTCAGCTGACCGGGGACTTCTCTTTGGCTGGCCCCTGTCAGAGCTCTGCAGCCAGGACAACAAGCTGCTTCAGCCCATCCAGGTAAGCATGTCTGGCCAGGGGGTCGCCATCCTGTAGCCTCCTCTGGACAATTGTTGTTTCCATCACAGAGACCCCAGATAGGTCTTGCAGAAAAAGCCAGCTCCTCCCCACATCAGCTACCACCAGCCACCCGTTCTGTCCTGTTCCAGTAGGAGCTGGAGACTCATCAACCCTTGATCCTGCCCCTGAAAATGGTTCACCTGTCCCAGGGCCTGCCTCCAGCTCAGCAATGTCCTCTTCTGTCCCCTCCAGGACCTGTTGGCTCTCCTGCAGGAGCACGGCCCATCCACAGAGAGGGTCTTCCGGCTGGCAGCCAGCGAGCATGCCTCCCGGGAGATCAGGGAGGCCCTCGACAGAGGAGTGGAGGTCCAGCTCCAAAGCCAGCCCGTGCATCTCCTGGCCATCATCCTGAAGGTGAACCCTGCTGACATGCAGCCCGGCAGCTCCCGGCTCTGTCGCTGCTGAGGGACGATTGCCAGAGCAGGAGCCCAAAGCCAGGAGCTGCTGCTCAGCCAGAGTGCTGGGGATGCTGCCTGTGCTCCCAGGGCAGTGGTCACAGCCTCACCTGCAGCCCTTGGCACTGCAGGACCTCCTGCGCAAGATCCCCTCCCAGCTCCTCCAGACGCAGCTCTACCAGCAGTGGATGGACGCCCTGCAAAAGATCAGCAGGCAGGAGAGGCTGGCAGGGCTGAAAGAGTAAGTGTGCCCAGCAGCCCGTCTGCTCTGCAGGCATTGCCAGAGACAGGGACTTGCCTGCAAAGCCACAGTCTGCCTGAAAAAGCCGTCTTTTTGGCCAGACAGCTACTTTATTAACTTTGTGTTCCTTTTCCCTCAGGGTGGCCAGCAAGTTGCCCAAGCCCAATCTCCTCCTCCTCACACACCTGCTCACTCTGCTGCATAATATCAACGGGAACGCAGACGCCAGCAGGATGACGGCTGCCAACCCGGCCATCTCCTCAGCCCACCCGAGGGGGACACCCTTCCCCTGGATGTCCTGGTGCAGGTGACAGGGAAGGTATGCTGTGTTTACCTGCTGGCTACAGCCTCCCAAGCCCACCTGATTTTTCCCGTTCAGAGGTTCCTGGCTGCCTCCTCCAGCAAATGCTGGTGGGGGAGCTGTTGGCAAGAGCAGACCCATGGCTGCAGCTTTCTGCAGTGAAAGGAGGGTCAGGAGTGGGAAAAGCTGCTTGAGCCCATTTCAGCCAATGGGGTGTGACCTAATGGTTTGCCCTGTGCAGGTGACACTGCTGGTGCAGTTCCTCATAGAACACCATGAGGAACTCTTTGAGGAGGAGGAGGCTGGGCTTGCAGGTGCAGCAGCTGAGGAGTCGCCAGCACCACAGGAACAAACAGAAGCCTCAGAGGTAGGTCAGGGCCACATACAGCATGACAAATCGGCTCCCCCTGCAGAAGGCAGGACTGCTACCACAGGGACAAGCAAGATCATCTACCAGCCTGCAGCTCTGCAAAAGTGCAGAGTAAGGCTGATACAGGTTGGCCATTGTACTTTGTGCAGTGATCCCATCAGCTCTGGCACAGCTGGGCTGAGCAAACCCATCCAAGGGATCTGCCTTTCAGAGCTGAGGTAGCAGTTGGGCAGGAAGGTCCCTGCCAGCTGTTCAATTCCACATTTCCATTGCAGGTGCCTCCAGTCGCTCCAGAAAGTGAACACCTGAAGAGCTCCTCTGGGGACAGAAGGTAGCATGAGCAAATTTGATTCAGAATTGATTCTTGTTTCTAATAGCTTTACTTGTCTAACAATACTATTGAATGGGAAGGTTGCCGGACTCTTCACAAGAAAACCAAAAGCAGAAATCACCCTGCGAAGAGGAGTGTGATGGGCAACCCCAGAGGAAGAGGAGAAAGCTGGAGAGAGAGCTCTGAGGGATCTGAGGAACTGGGGAAATCCAAGCAGGCAAGAAGAACAAGGAGTCCAGGTGTGTGGCAGACTCTGCTGACCACCTTTCAAAGCTCTGAACACTGCTCTGAGTATGGGAAACATTTCCCAGAGATGGCCCCAGACAGGAAGCACACTCCTGTCCTTAGGACAACGTGTCTGCTGCTTGGGTTTTGGAAGGGACGTCTGAGCTCCCTAGGAGCTCCCTGCTGAGCCCCACTGCCTGGCAAAGGGACACTGCACATCTCTGTCAACTTGCTGTGCCCTGAGGGTATCACATCTGTTGAGAAGGGGCCAAAGCAAAACCGTAGTCACTGACCTCTTTTTGCTGGGACTTCCCAAAGAATGGGGGATAAAGTCATGACTCTTCCTGGCTTCTTGGTTTCATCAGCACTTTCTGACTCTGTCCTTGTAGATGCTGATGTATTTTTGCTGCTTGGATTCCCTGGATGAGCTCTGACACCTGGCCAGCACCACCTGGGCGGAGGCAAGGACAGAGGCACCGAGCCCTCCTGCTCTGGCTGGCAGATTCCACTCAACACCACTTGGCCAGAGCAGCCCTGCATCACCCTTAAACCCATCCCACCCCTCACAGGAGGCCTTGCTGCCTCACCCATCAGCTCCATCAGCAAATGCCCACCAGATGGAACATCTCCCTGGGTGGGAGCTGGCATGGGATCTTCAGGTAAGGTGGAGCATGTTGCACATGGTGGTGTGTATCATCTGGAAGGGACATGCTGGACGGCGTGTTCCATTCCATTCCATTTCTGGAGTTTTGAAAGCAGCTTCTCCAAAAGCTCCAAATGCTCTGTTGTATTGATACTTGAGCGCTGCATGATGTCTAATGGTGTCGACTTCCTTTCAGAAGGGAAAATACCAGTGCCAGCCACAAAAGGGAAAAGGAATTGCGTGGCTGATCTGCAGGTCTCACAGTGACTGTGCAGGAGTCAGAAGAGCATGAAAATTCGGGTGCAGCCCTCCTAGCTGGTGTCTGGTGTTTCAGAGGCAATGCCATCTTTTCTTCATGGGCAAAGCCTCACTCGATACCCTCAGCAATCACTAAGTAATTACACTCCTGACTGCTATGAGCTCTGCACTGTGGCAAAACAAAGGGGTTTCAGAAAAAGAAAAATAATCCTCAAATCATTTTTGAAAACAAACAAAAATATCCCTATGCACTCAAAAGGGAGAAACATCCCTGCCATTCATTTACCTGCCTCTGTGGTTAGCTGAGAACTGCAGATCAGCATTTGGTCTTCAGTTAGTCATCAGAGCTGATGGTGTGATTTTACACTCAGCTGTCTTATTTGCTAGTGCTTTATACAGATTTAGAGTCTCTGCTAAAATGTTGGAATACATAGTGGTCCCCCTTTCTCTTTTCAATACCATGGATGTCCCAATGTATATTGGGACACTTTATAAATAGAATATTATTTAAATTCCATTAGGCATCTCAGCCATCTGCAAACAAAGCCATCTCAGTTCTGAGTGCTAACAGAGTGATTTATTTGTAATTGGACTGAATCACCGATACGTGCCTATTCCCCTTGCCTTTGTTGGAATACATTGTATGCACTGGATGCAGTTCTTAGCATTTCTTCATATGTATCTATTTCTTAAATGTCCTACTATTTCTTTATGGAAATAGAGTGTCGAATGTATAGCTGTTCAGTCTCAGTATTTCGATGAGTTCTTTCCCTTTTTCTTCCTTTCCTCTTTGTTTTACCTCTATTTCTCTGTATTTCACTGTTCAAGGTGACAAAAAGGTCATGCAACAGTTGCATTTGTATAAGCCTTTTCTTTCTCCCAGGAGCTTTGTTTAGTTTTTTGTAGGAAACCTGAGGAGATACCTGTATCCCAGAAAAGTTCTTGACAAGGAAAGAAATGCATATGTTACTACAAGAAAATCACTATGTTTTGTCCAGAAGGCCACTGGTTAATATTTCTATTATCTTGCTATGCTATTGATCTTTTCTGCCTTTCCATTGGCCCAGTGCTCAGCTGCTGAGTGACAAGAAGCTCCAGACTTGTGCGTGGGTCCTGACCGTGATGTTGCCTTGCTCATGCGGAATAAAGTGCTGATGCTTTGCCTTGAAGCACAATGCATGCCAAGGGCCTGATG
This sequence comes from Patagioenas fasciata, assembly GCF_037038585.1. Lineage (NCBI taxonomy): Eukaryota > Metazoa > Chordata > Aves > Columbiformes > Columbidae > Patagioenas > Patagioenas fasciata. The sequence goes on from NC_092520.1 coordinate 47,195,355, forward strand.
GGAAGGAGGAGTCGAAAAAGGCAGGTTAAATGTTGCTCAGAATCCCACCCACCATCCACAGTAGGACAAAGGTCCTGATTATGTGCCAGATGCACTCCTCCCATCCCTACCCCCACAAAAGCAACAGAAACTTCTAGGCTGGTTGACCACTATGGTCATGAACCCACCCCCTTGGTCGACAGATGAATGAAACACCTCGGCTGAGAAAAATTTCTGGACCACTACCATAAATGACCACTACTCAGATTCAGCTAGTGTATAAATGGAGCATACTGGAAGCCCCCAACGAGTTGGTCTTTGTTGGAGTAGCAGGTATGCAACTGAAGACTCTCCTCCTTAGAATGGCCATCTAAGGAACATTCCTGAGGAACTGAGACATGTTGCCAACCTGGTAAGCGATCTGGGTACCCCTGAGAGTCCTCACTTGGTAAGAGTGGGAAGATGCGCATTTTGAATCATCACTCTAGAGTTTTGGGATCTGATCCCTTGAGTTTGAGTCAGCTGTGTAATATAATAATTGAACACCTAAACCATATCTGAACTGTGTTTTACAATGTTGTCAGAGTGCTGAATAATTTTGGATAGACCCTGTTTCTAGTTGGTTTTCTGCTAAATGGTTCTGGTTAGAATAAATTCTGGTGCTCACTGCCTGCCCAAATTGACTTTGGGGTGCCTCTGTGACAGATTAGGACCTGGAGGTGTTTGCCACTTCCATATTTATTCTAGTCATTCTGTAGCAAATAGAGCCATTTCAGTATTTATTCTTGTTGATTCTGCAGCTTTGTAAGAGTTGAAACATCCAGGTCATCAAGAAGACTGATCCAGAAAGCAGTTATCTAAATTGGCCTTGACTACCCTTGATGTCACAGTGTCCATAACATGGGTTAATCACAGGCTCTTCTGTGACATAAGGACATACAGTTCTTTCACCTGTCACCTTTGAAGCTTCATTTTTCATGCCTGGGGGCCTTATTTACCTTTCTTTTCAGAGTTGCTCATTGTTTTAGCATTCTTTATGATGAGGAAAATATGCTTTCTATATATATGTTTATTTATATGTAATTAACAGCATGACATCATAGAATCACAGAATCATTTCAGATGGAAGAGACCCTCAGTGTCATCAAGTCCAACCATAACCTAACTCTAGCATTAAACCATGTCCCTAAGAACCTCGTCTAAACACCTTTTAAACACCTTCAGGGATGGTGACTCCACCACTTCCCTGGGCAGCCTGTTCTAATGCCTGACAATCCTTTTCGTGAGGAATTTTTTCCTAATATCCAATCTAAACCTCCTGTTACACCAATGATTGTTTTTCTAGCCTAATGAAAATTAAAAACAAAAGTATTCTTTGTGCCTTCTAAGAAAACATGTAAGCCTCTGTTACCATACTAAAAAGCCACGACTGTTTCAGTTGTGGACATCTGTAGTTACAGAGCTGCTGGCTACCACATTCTGAGGTACAGAGAACACTAGACTTCTTCTGGAGGTTTCCTACCAATGTTATATTATTTGAGATGACACTGTGTTAAAATAGGACTTGTTAAGTGATAGGTTTCTAAATGAAAACCCAAGGATATAAACTTGTTCTTCATTAGCAAAGTAAGAAGCACCACGAGGTGAGGCTGTCCAAAGCCTACATACTGCTCTTGAAGAAAATGGCCCTTGAGTTTCAATGGGCAGATAGGGCACATCTGTGTACAAAGGGCATTAACAGCATCACAAGGACAACACACACAAGTCAGGCAATGCCTGAGTGAAGACTGGTGGCTGTCCTCATGGCCAGCTCTGTCATTTGTGGCCACAGACTCTCTTTCCCAGGCACTCATGGAGCAGGAGGCTGGCTTCTCACTTGGACAGCACACAGACAACAAGGTGGGTCACCCCGTAGTTCACCATATCTCCCCATGGCTGCTTTTCTACCCAACAGATAGTATCTGCTGTTTGCGTATAGCCAAGGAGTTGTAGGAGATGCGAAGGTAGGCAGGTGTCTGGGCCACAGTGATCACAAATGGTTGTGTTTAAAAATTGTTGGTGTAATGAGATAGAGGGCAGCAGAGTTGCTAACCTGGATTTTGAGAGACCAAACATTAAGCAACTCAGGGAACTAGTCCACAGTGTCCCCCAGGAAACTGCTTTTGAGGAGTCAGGGGTCCATGACAGCAGGTCACTTTTTAAGAACCACCTTCCACAGGCACAGGAGTGGGCAATCTGATGCATTCAGGCAAGTGGGGCAGAAAAAACTGGTTGCTTTTTTTGTTTTGTTTTGCGTCAACAGAAGATGACAATCACATGTTGAACAGTTCCATAAATGACTTTGACCTGGCCTGATCTACAGTGATTTTTTTTTTTGCATCTAACTTCTTATTCCAGCAAAATTCCCCTTTTTTCTTTCCTCTCCACATATTGCAGCAGAGGCAAGTCATGTATTCCAGTGGTGTGATGGAAAAAAAACTCTTCCAAAAACTCTCCTCTTTTCCCACTAGAGGGCTCTTCCAAAATACTCATGAAAGATGGTTCCAGTGACAGAGATTCTTCTGCTCTGTAGAGGGATTTATATTAATAGCCATGTTTTGGGCATAGTAATGGCTAGCTTGCAATGAAATTAAACTAAAAGAAATCTCTGTCAGGTTTTGCAAAAAGAACTGGATATTGATATGTGGGTTTTGTTGTTGTTTTTATTATTTTTTATTAAATCTAGACATATATTTGCTCAGGGGTTAACTAAAAAAAAACCCAAACCAAACCGAACCAAACCAGAAAACAAACCCACAAAAACCCCTATGCACATTCTGAGGAGTGAAGCTGGCAGAATTTTAGCTATATAAATATTGGAAATGTAAGAATAATCGCAGTGTGTACACAAGTACTTGACATCTTTGTTGTCATAGTAATACGTCCATAAAGCTGTTGGCTCAAGAAACCTTGACTGTGTTACAAATCTGAAACTAAACACTTGCACCGGCGCTCAGTAAATATGTTGTTCAACTAAAAATAGAAATTACTGTCATCAGCAAAAGGTATCCATGAGGGAATGATATTTCCTATAAATACACTAAGGCACATGTGGATTAGTTTAATGAAGAAGATGTAAACAAACCAAAGAACAAAGCTTTGAATGGAGGAAGTATGATGCATAGAAAATGTTCAAGGGAAACTTTTCTGCCAGTTAAATCCTTACTGTTATGCCTTATTTAAAAAAAAAAAAAAATCTTGTTTGTTGAACAACTATTATATTAAGAACTTGCAAAATACTGTCCCCAAAGAAGACGATCAGTTTTACGAAGAATTTCAACAGGAACTGGATTTCTTCTATACTTATGTTTTCAAACACCCACCTGTGGTTTTGAGTATCTAGTTTTTAACTTTCTGCCTGATATACCTGCAAAGGGCACATTTTCAGAGGATGATTGCTTAGTATTTTCTGATTGTAGCATTTTCTCAAAACCAAGCACATATATAACTCAGGCAAAGGTCCCAAAAAATCATTCAAAATAATTGGTGACATTTTATATTTAGGTCATGGAGTCAGAAACATGAAAACATTTTATAAATAATAATTTATTGGCCTCCTATAACCCTTTTTATGTTTCCATATTTATCTGTAATCAGAAAGAAATTGTTATAAACTATTTTGATATTCAGATAATTTTGGCAAAACTCATGCATAGAAATAATATCAGAAGTTTTAAAAACACTGATGAGGATAATAGCGTGGATAAAAAATACTGATAATAATGCAGTTCACAGTTACAGGTTACAACAGGATTTCTACAGAGATAATTCCTTTAGATTTGTTTGCCATGAAAGCATAGACATAAGACACAGACAGATATCTCTTTCAGCTCTAGAATTTGATTCCTATCAACAGTTATTATAATTTTGTTGGTTTAAAAATCAGTGCTCCTCACTATTTACTCAAAGAGGGTAGGGGAGTGTGGGAAGCCCGCAGAGAGAAGCTGTGTCAGATTGTGAGGGGGCAGGAGGAAGACCCAGCTCCCTGACTGAGGAGCTCCCAGCTGTCCCGTGCAAGGAAAATACCGGCTTGCTCTGAAGCCCAGTCAGATTTAACTGGGTTAAATTAGTTCATGTACAGTCCCATTAAAGTCAGTTCATATTTGGAGTTGGTGGGCAGCCTTAGCTAAGGGCACAAATGGACTTTGGAAGAGATAATCTAATTGTTCTTTGGCAAAAGTTATAAAGCTAACTAAACTGTAACTTCAGTAGAGCACAGTTAATCTCCACACGCACACACTAATCATTTCAGTACATGAAATCAAAGTAGAAGCATCTTAGGATTTAACACACTACAAAAACCTGCAGAAATTTTCTATTGATTTTCTCAAGGGTAAAACCCAAGACTATATTGGTCTATATACAGCCCAATACATATGTAGCCAAAATAATTCAATATATATTGGATAACTGTTCTTCTAAAAGATAATGAGCAGGAAGAGAACATACTTTCATGTAGATAGACAATAAAAAAGTTGTTGGCCAGATATACTGTCTACACTTGGCCCTTTTTCACCATAATTTTGGCATTTTCCTAGTTGGTAAAGGTCATACTCCTGTTATTTATTGAGCCTCAAATGTGTATTTGTCTTTTTACAAACATATAGAAAGTAGCCATGTTCCTACTCAAATATTATCCAAAACATTAGTTACTTATAATAATCTGAGGCATACACAAAGCAGTAAGCACAAGGTCATATTGGGGGGAAAAAAAAAATATATATATATATAAAATGTATTTTAAGAAGAGTGTTGAATGACGAGGGAGAGTTGTTTGGTTCATAAGAAGTTAGAAGCAGTTAAAAAAAATATCCCAGGCCCCTGTGCTTAGAGACAGGGTTCAAGGAGGAGAGAAGCAACCAGCTGTGGTTGAGGATGAAGTCAGGGATTAGATCAGAGGACTCATGCTAAACAAGTCCATGTAACTTGCAAGGCTACATCATTAGTGTTTATAAATATGTTAAGAGTGAGTGTCAGGAGGGTGGAGCCAGGCTCTTCTCAGTGACAACCAATGATTGGACAAGGGGCAGTGGGTGCAAACTGGAACACTGGAGGTTTCACTTAAATATGACAAGAAACTTCTTCACGGTGAAGGTGACAGAGCACTGGAACAGGCTGCCCAGGGAGGTTGTGGAGTCTCCTTCTTTGGAGACATTCAAAACCCGCCTGGACACCTTCCTGTGTAACCTCATAGATGAGGTGTTCCTGCTCCAGCAGGGGATTGGACTAGATGATCTTTGGGGGTCCCTTCCAATCCCTAACATTCTATGATTCTGTGATTCTGTGATTGAGTGCTGAGAGAGCTGGCTGATGTCCTTGCAAGGCTGCTTTCTATCGTATTTTAAAGTTATTGAGATCAGGGAAGATCTCTGATAACTGGAGGAAGGCAAAGGTTGCACCCATCTTCAAAAGAGTCTGAAAGGATGATGTGGGCAACTATAGGCCAGTCAGCCTCATTTAAGTCCCCAGGAAAAAACATGGAATGAGTCCTCTGGGAACAAACTCATGGCACATGAATGTGGAGAAGATGTTTGGAAGAGTCAACATGGATTTACCACAGGCAAGTCACGCCTGAGCCACCTGATTGCCATCTGTGATAAGGTGGCTGGGCTTATGAATAAGGGAAGAGCACGGGATAGCACTTGTCTTGACTTTAAGAAGGCTTTGATACTGTCTCATAATCTTATTGTCTGTTTGTTAGGACACTATGATCCAGATGGGTGAACAGCCAGATGAGTAAAGAACTGGTTGGATGACAGGGTCAGAGGGCAGTTCTACTTGGAGGCCAGTAACAATAAAGATCTATGAGATCTATGCTGTGACCTATACTGTTTGACATCCTTATCAGTGACCTGGAGGAGGTGATACAGTGCACTTCCAGAAAGTTAGCAGATCATACCAAACTGGGGGGACCAGTAGATAAGCTGAAATACAGGGCTTCCATCCAGAGGGATCTAGACAGATTGGAAAAACAAAACCAAAAACGGACTGGCAGGAACTTTGTTAAACTCAACAGGAACAAATGCAAAATCCTACCTCTGCAAAGGAAGACCCTCTGTCGGTGATATAGATTGGGACCTTCCAGCCTGAATTATCCTGTGCACCTTGGGCTCCCTTTAAGATTAACAACATTTCTAGGAAGTGATTAATTTGACCTATTTATTATGAGTATTTACCTTAATTCAGAGGAATGGTGCCATACAACTGCATGTTTCTTCACTATGAAGACAGTCCAGACAGCTAACTCAGATCTAATTATCAACATGTTAGGTGTCCAAAATTAGGTCAGGTGGATCCTACTCTGGGTGTTTGTGCTCCCTGAAAGGCCCGGTTGGATACCAGGGAGAGAAAGGAAGAAGTTATTTCTGTACAACGTCATAGACATGGACCTGTTGGAGAGGGGCCAGAGGAAGCCACAAAAATGATGAGAGGGCTGGAATACCTCTCCTGTAAGGACAGGCTGAGAGAGTTGGGGTTGTTCAGCCTGGAGAAGAGAAGGCTCTGGGGAGACCTTATTGCAGCCTTTCACTACTTAAAAGGGGCCTATGAGAAAGATTGGGACAGAATTTTTAGCAGGGTCTGTTGCAATAGGACAAGGGGTGAGGGTTTTAAAACTAAGAGAGATCCAAGGTGGACATCGAGGAAGATTTTTTTTACAATGCAGGCAGTAAAACACTGTCCCAGGTTGCCCAGAGAGGTGGTAGATGCCCAATCCCTGGAGACATTCCAGGCCAGGCTGGACGGGACTCTGAGCAACCTGATCTAGCTGACAATGTCCCTAGTCATCGCAGGGGGTTGGACTAGATGACCTTTGAAGGTCACTTTCAACCCAAACTATTCTATGATTCTACAGCTGTTGTAAAACTTGCCTCGAAAGATACCTGAAATCTGGATTCAAGTCCCTATTTTTTTTTTTTTCAATACAAAACCTCATTAATACCAAACTAATAAATATGTATAATATGGATTTTCCCCTCTCTCTGTTCATTATGACTGTTTTTTTTCTTGATTCTCTTCTCTGACCCCTTACACCTTGCACAGGGCTGTGCCCTTTGCCCTGTGCTGTTTCTACCATGAACCTGTAGCTTCTTCCTGAAGAAACCACAGGGCCAGCTCTTCCTGTTCCTCAGGAAATGGTCCAGCTGCTATTAAGCCTATTACTAGCTTGTCTTGACAACGGCAAATTATAAATAGCTTGTTTAGGTGCTTCTGCTGGGACTTTGATTTGTGGCAAAGGAACACATTCTGATTTTTAGATTGAATTGTTCAAAAACACCTTTTGTCAAGTAATTTGTAAATAATCTACAGAAATAATATTCATGCTACCACAGCATCTTGCCCCTTTCACCAGTGTAACAGTAACCCTGACATAATCTGTTTCTATATATGTTCTGTAGCTGTATATATAAACATAAAAAACATTGCCATGCTTATTTATGTTACTAATAATGTGTTGGCAACAAACAATACAATTAAGTACATCAGGATATCAGCCTCATTTCTAGACTTTTCAAAATTATGTCTTTAGCTTAATTATAAACATGTAGTGTGATGGGTGTTGGTCTTCTCTCCCAAGCAGCAAGTGATAGGACAAGAGGAAATGGCCTCAAGTTGTGCCAGGGGACGTTGAGATTGGATGTTAGGAAAAAATTATTCACAGAAAGGGTTGTCAGGCATTGGAACAGGCTGCCCATGGAAGTGGTGGAGTCACCATCCCTGGAGGTGTTTAAAAGGCATTTAGATGAGGTTCTGATGGACACGGTTTAGTGCCAGTGTTAGGTTAATGGATGGACTTGATCTTGAGGGTCTCTTCCAACCAAAATTATTCTATGGTTTTTCATGTCTTGTTAGTGTTCTGTGCTTTATGACCTTTGGCTTGGTTTTGATGTATATTCATTATACCAAGACACTCTATGCTGTTTTTGTTCTGTCACTTTACATCTTAGTTCCTTTTTTCTTTGTGATTCAAGCAACAACATCTTTGCTCATACTAATTCAAAGCAATACTGTGATACTACATTTGAAAGAGTAGGTGTTCCTGACACAATTCTTGCTTCTACATGGTGTATTTTGTCTTCAAACATTCGCACCTCAAGGCATACGTGTGATTGAGCCTTGGGAATGTGTGTTTCCTTTTGAAGTTTGTTTGCATTGCTAATTCACAACAGGGTGCAAAGTTAAGATTTCTGAGGACAGAAAAAAGGACTGATCACCATTCTTTTATTTTTGGCATCTCATCCATAGACATGTACATTTTGTTTCCATAATTACTGCAAACTGTAAACTTTGTACATATTGACAGATTAATTTTGTACTAGACTATTACAGAAAACTCTAACATAGAGACTGATTTGCATCTATTTTGCTAAGGAAGATACCTCCTAAATAACAAAACTGGTAAAAAATCATATCCACTCAAATAACTTTTGTTGGTGTATACAATATGGATTAAATGAAAAATATTGGATGAAAAGATGTGACCTCTGTGACTTTGTAGAAATTAAGTGAGTGTTTAACTTCCAGAATACAAGTAGTCCTACTACATGTCTCAGATTTAGCTAGTTTGAGTACTCACGTTGCTTTAAACACTAGTTACACACACTGTCCTACTGCCAATGGAAACTGAAAACCCTCAGCACCTTTTAAGACATGTGCAGCTCTCCTTAGGGTTGGGATGCTACTTGACTCACATGTGTACCTCTAGAATGAGTGTGTATTTTACCCTGGATTAGGTTGCAAGGAATAGTTGTTTGCTAGGACCCATTCTTTTTATAATTAAGAAAAGGACAGAAATATAAAGCTAGGAAATAACTGTTTTAAAACACAAGCCCAAGTCTGACAACTGAGCAGATAAAATTATGCCTCAGATACCCATCTAAATAATGTTCCTTTCCTTCTTCACTTCGTGAAAATGCTCTCCTTCAAGAGTCGAGTTGTCCAATTTTTTGGTCTTCAGTCTTGAAAACACTTATATATGTTCTAACATTTCAGACATCTTGAAATGGCATAAATAGTACCATTCCCATGTAAATTTTACGCATGTGGAAACCTAAGCAGTATAAGTCTTGATGCAGAATTACCTGAAAGAACATTTGAGCTATATTTTACCAACTTCCCTCTTACCTGCTTCACTCTCTGCCCATGCTTTATCATACGTCAGAAGGTCTTCTGTATTATGTAATAGATCTGACATAGAAAGCAAACACTATTCGAAATTGTCTTTTTTGTTATTGTTACTTGGTGAGATTAATGTTACCACTGTTGCAAGGTCTTCATTGGAACATCTGCTGTACACAGGAGTGTTTCTGTACTAACATGCTTCAGTTATTTGCCTGAAGACCACTGCAGAAGAGGTTCTTTGTAGGAACCATATTTATCACTCAGCAAAATTAATTACCGTTACGTCTCCAGAATTTTTCTGTCAAATATTGGCTCTAGAACAGATCTCGCTAGCCTAGGTTTATTTTTTTTCATGCTGCTACTGTTATAATTATCCATTTAGGATTAAAAGACTTCTCTTCCTCCTTTACATTTTTCTTACAACTGTAGTCTTACAACGTATTTCCAGTAGACATTCACAGAAAAAAAAACCTGTCAGAATTTACCACCAATACTATACGCTCAGTCTTCTGTTATCTTTATTCATGTCCAAATAACATATTCCATTTTGGAATTAAGAAAATTAATATTGTGGGTATATGAGCACACGCAACCATTTTATGCACCGATTTGTAATGCCTCTACTTTGCCAGGTATTACTCCTTTTGTAATTATGACACTGATGTCACACACACATTTTGAATATTACAGAGTCTTAAATGGTGTTTGGAGTCTCAAAATCAATGTGCAGCCCTTTGCACAGCCTGAACATGAAGACTTTTTGGAGAAAAAAAAAAAAGAATCAAGATTTCAGTAGTTATTCTATGTATGAAATATCCTCATTAGTCTGATTGACCATGGTACAGTCTATAAGGAAGTTTTTCATTTTAAACATTAGGTATTTATATGCTGGGGGAAAAATAATCTCTGGTTTAGTTCTGGTTACTTCACTGGCATAATAAAAGTATGAATTTTACCATGTCATCTCAGGGAGAAAAAGGAAAAAAAAAAAGACTAAAAGCCTCTCTGGAGAACACAGAAAAATATACTAAATATTTTCCAACTCTTTTTTCTACCTGCGTTTGCACAGCTGGAGTATTGAGGTAGCTCAACTGGAGATGTAAGCACAACAGGCAGCCACTCTAGTAATTGTACCAGATGCTTAAAAGCTTCTCCTCAAAGTTCTGTTACGATTTTTTTTCCTTTGTCTGAGGGATCCTAAGGCTTGTTCTCCCCTCAATAGTGAGCAGTGTATTTCTACTTACAGAGGAAACTGATGCCTTAATCTTAGCTTTTGCTTCCATTTGGCTCCTCTCTTTTACAGTACTTTAGAATTGAAAAACACAGTTTCAAGATCTCATGTGTAGATAATTCCCTGCTTAAATTGATACCAGAAGAAGTAGATAGCTCTGGCAAAATATACTTTTTTTTTTTTAATAGCAAATCAGGAGGAATAACGGCTCTTTTTATGATTTTTGTAAGCTTCATCCAAATGGATAAGAAAACCTTTAAATTAAATTTCACATTAAAATGATCAAACTCCATTCGAGTCAACTTTCAGGTTATAATTGTCAGTTACAGGAGAATTAGACATGTCATCTTTGCCACTTTCTATAACATACTGTAGCACGGTAGACTTAAATACAGGTAGGCCGCTGTTCTCTTACTCACACTTTCTAAACACCAGAAAGAAGCAATCTCAAAACAATCACCTGAGGTCTGCAAGAGTACTGTTTTCTTAAAACATGTGATTAGACCCTGACCCAACTCCTTAACACCCATTAAAACTACAGATCTTTCTGTCCCTAAGTTTCCTTTCATATAATCCTGATGGCAGCTCTCTTCTGACTAGTCCTTCTGTCCTCACCTGACACAGCCCCCATCAGCACATCTCATGCTACCCACTGGTGCTCGTCGTTGTCTTAAGATAATTGATGAACTAAGGATATGTTTTTGCTTACCAGTAAAAACAAGCAGTTCACAAAGGTAACTTTATAAGAGTTGTCTTTCGAAAGTTCACAACATTTTGTCTTTTGAACCAAGTAACTGTATGTTTATCTTTGCCAGAAAGCTTAAATAGGCATGAAGAGATGAAAGTACTTGGCTGACCTTTCTTCATTTCTATATAGCTTTAGCCTTACCATGGACATCTTTAATTTTTAACTTCTAAACCAGCACCGTGACCTATTTTTCTTTTCATGTATTGATTTACTATGTTGTGAAAGGCTCCATGTATAAACTGCTGTGTGACAGAGACCAGAAAAAATCATAAACCCATGGAAAATACAGTGGGGAGTGACTCCCAAGAACTACATATACTAGTGTTTTTCACCATTGTTATTTACTTCCACTAGAAGCAATCACACTGATGCCAGTGAACTACTCAGAGTAAAATATTGCTTAATACAAGCAAGAGGATCACAGTCTGGCTGCCTAAAAAATACAGTACAAGGAACAGGACTGAATCTCCAAAGTACTAACTTTCACATGAATAATCCCACATTTAAGAAAGTCAGATGGTGAAAAGCTGGAAAGAACATCCTAGTCTAGTGGGAAAGATGTAATGGAAGATCCTTTCTCACTGATATTAGTAAACAAGTGGGTTAGGCTAATCTTTTTTCCAAATGGGAGCAGTAGAAACAGTACAGTAAAATAAAATAAAATTTTAAAAATCATTTAAAAAATTAAAAGGAGGCCTTGTCTTTAGAAATCCTGATGACCTAGGACTGCTTACTAGCCATATCTGTGCTAGCAATTTAAAAAGGCTGGGGAGAATCCTCAGGCACTGTAATTTAATGTCTTCTATCATTAAACTGCAAGTATGATCCCTTGGCAAAGTCTGGGCTTTGCCCAGCTTTCTCACAGTTCCCAGGCATGGTTTGGGTAATAGCATCGGTAAGAGACCATTCCCAACAGGCAGTTTAGGCCAGGCCACCCTGTTCTGGAGAGCCTAGTTGCATGGGTATGGGGGTGGTGGCTGCTCCGTGGCAATCGCCTTTAGTGCCAGAGAACAGTCCTTGGTACATTCAATTTCTTAATATAGACCAGCCAGATGACGTGGAAATTTCCAGATGCCTGACAATTCAGAAAATCCAATTGCTTAAGTTGAATGTATGGCTTGAGGACCTAATTATAGACGTATTTTTGAAAAGATGTTGGCCTGAATAACTGAACAAGTACAGCGCGAAGAGTTCTTCCTTAATGCAGGAGGAAAGTTGATGGCCAGGAGATGTGCCAGCTGTATCCTTCCCTCTGAGCACTTTATTGGCTTTCCCCTCCTCTGGCTGCTCAGTAAATGCCCAAAAATGCTCCTTCCATTGCCCATTTGTACATAATTTATGCACTCAGAAAGACTTAGGTTATCAGCAGCAAGCAGCTGTGACAAAAATAGCAACACAAATGACTTGACTTGGTTTGCTTATACTTCTTTACTCTCTATTTTACAGCACTGCATTTTCAAGCAGATTGTGCCTAAAAACTAGTTGATGAACTAACAACTTTCAGGCTGCAAATATGTAAAATAAATCATTATGTTAGATGCTCAAAGAGGGGAGAAACCCCATTGCTCAGATTTCACTCCTTGAAGTGCACAGCTTCTTTTGGCTTTAATGAACCATGAAAATATCAAAGGGATAACTTGTGCTTAAGTATTTTGATGTTCATTAATCCTTGGATTGCTTTAGTAAGAAAAAGTTGTATTAGTATTGTATAGCATTGCATCACACACTTCTATTTGTTTTTTGTTTGGTGGGACTGTCTCAAATTTTCAGTTCTGTTAAAGAACAGAGATTCTCCAGCAGTCATTGCAGGGTGATGATCCTTTAAACACACATAGTGGAAAAATGTGTAGAGAACGTGAAAA